>NC_139499.1:1590546-1650546 GCF_008360975.1 Lichenostomus cassidix
CAGAGGGTCTAGTGGGAGGTCCTGTGTTTGACATTTGGGATGTCTCCTGGCCCTGATGTGGGGTTCTCCTTTGGAAGAGATAATTCCATTGCAGCTGAAAAAGGTGCACACAGGCAGTGTCAGTAATGCTCAGTGCTGCATCAGCCACAGCCCTGCTTCAGCACAGCTGCTGCTGGCAAACCTTGCTTTTTCCAAGACCCTCCTGCACAGGGATAACTTTCTGAGCACTGAGCTAAAAGCCAGCTATTCAAAGCAATCCCTTGCCTTGGCTGTGACAGGTAATTTGCCACTGCTGATAACAGCCATGGAGCCTGTGATAGTATTTATGATAGAGGAGTTTTTATCACTTGGTCTGGGGGTAGGTTAATGCAGCCGTGGGGAAAAAAAAAAACAACCAAACTCCAAACATTTTTCTTCCATCCAGGCCAGGAGAGCATTGGTGGTAAACTGAGGACCTGGTGTTCCTCAGTGGATATTTGTACAGGAAGATGCCTCTTAAAGTAGATATTTGGTCTTATCTGAAGCTGCCTCTATGACTTCCTCCTGAGGGACAGCAGAGAGAGGCACAGCTCTGATCTCTGCTCTGGAACCAAGGACAGGAACCTGGGAATGGCTGGAGCTGTGCCAGGCAGGGTCAGGCTGGATATCAGGGCAAGGTTCTTCCCCCAGAGGGTGCTGGCACTGCCCAGGCTCCCCAGGCAATGGGCACAGCCTGAGGCTGCCAGAGCTGCAGGAGCCTTTGGACAGCACTGCCAGGGATGCACAGGGTGGGTTTGTTGGGATGTCTGTGCAGAGACAAGAGCTGGGCTGGATGATCCTGTGAGTCCTTCCAGGTCAGGGTATTCCCTGACTCTCCCAGCTCTCTGCTGTGTGTAGCTGTGTCCTGGAGCACTGTGAGCCCCAGCTTTGGATCACTGCAGAGCTGCAGAAGCAGCATGGGAGCCACAGCTTTTGCTCAGAACAGAGGAGGCACACAAGGGCTTGGGGCTAATGGCAGGAGGTGCTCAAGGAGAGAGAGCTGGAGGAAATCAGAAGTTCCCCATTCTGGGTAAGCTGCTGGGACACACCAAGGTGTCACTTCTGCCACTGTCTGTCAGTAAAGCAGGGGCTCCAGTGGTGGCTGCTCTGTTGGACAACATCCCCCACATATCATGGAATCCCAAAATGGTTTGGGTAGGAAGGCACCTTAAAGCCCATCCAGCTCCACCCCTGCCATGGCAGAGACACCTTCCACAGTCCCAGGCTGCTCCAGCCTGGCCTTGGACACTTCCAGGGATCCAGAGGCAGCCACAGCTTCCCTGTTCAGCCAGGCAGTGATCAATATTCTTACTTATTCTCAGCCACTCCTTGAACAACAAATGGCTGAGTTCAACTGATAAATCAGGGATATTATTCTTACCTCTAAAAAGATAAATACAGCTCCTGTTTTAAATTCAATTATTGTAGCTGCAGCATTTTGGGGGGAAAAAAATTAATGTTTTCATTTCCTAATAAGAGATCACAGATTCCAAATTATAGAACCATGTATGTCAAAAAGGAAATCTGAGCCAGGCAGGCCAAAGTGTGCCATTGTCTTTACAATTTATATTTACTTGCTCTACATTTAGAATAATCCTTCTCTTCCCTCAGGTCTAGCACAGACAATTTATCAATTGTACAAAAATGATAAAGGCAGCAATAAATAATAATAGTAATAATAATACATAACAACTGTACGAGTGATGAATTATAAAGCAGAGAGTGGAAAAGGGAATGAAGGCACAGCACAGAAGCCAGTTTGCAGGGCTGAGTACACAGGCTGAGCTATTTTTCTGGCATTATGACAATGAGGAACATTTATGGGAGTTTGCAAACAGCTTAGAACACAAATCATTTTGTTTCAGGTTATATTTATAGGGCTTAGTTAAGGGTTTTTTAGTATCCATTAAAATCCAATGTTCAGAGGTTTATTGCTCAGCTGTTAAGGTCTTATCCCTAAGGATCAATTGCTTTGGGTTGTTTGGGGAATTATTATTATCATTATTATTTATACAATTCAGTTTAACTTGTTTAGGCTAATGTGAAGACGCAGAGCTCAAAAACTAAAGAGGTCTTGTTTGGGAAAGAAAAGATGGCTTTTTATTATTTATGTTTTGTTTCAGATATGATATCTACAACTATTTTCTCCTAGAAATCCATGGAATCTCTCTTTGTGTGGGTTTCAGTAGCCATGTCGTGCTCAGAGTTGCTGCAGCCAGCACAAGAGAACAACCCGTGTGCAGTGCTGTCAGTGCTGGGTTGCTGCTGCTCTGTGTGCATTGCTCTAAGTGAAAATAAAAATAATTTTCAGTTGAAATGATGTAATTTTCCAGAGGTCATGCACTTTAGTTGGTGGAAGATGAGATCTATACTGAAAATAGGCATGCTGTGTCTAGGGCCTGATCCAGGTCTTAATGCTCTTTGCTTCTTTATTTCTTCTTTTTACTAAGACCAACATTCTCTAAGAAAAATGCCTTATTATCCTGCACACTTTATAAACACATATCGTGGAAGTAAGCAAATCCTGGGGAATGAACCATTCAATAGCCCAACAAGATGAAAAGCAGAGGCTGACAGCAGAAAGGAGTAAGTAACTTGCCTGAGGTGATCCTGATAGGCAGTGACAGAGGTGGATCTCCCCAGTCCCAGCCCAAAGCTATCTTTCCTCCATCATCTGCCTTTTCAACCTCCAGTGCAGTATTTTTGGTGAGAGGTGAGTCAGATCCAAAGGGTATTGCTGGATCACTCCCAGTTAGGTGGATATGGAGGGTTAAGGACCTGACACACAGGGAAAAGGGCAAATAACAGATCTGATAGTTGTGTTTCATAAACAAGCACTGGAGCAGTGAACTGTGTTCTTGAGAAAAAAAATTCATAAATTCTTAAAATGCACTTATCTTGGAATTAATATAGTGGCTGTTCTTATTTAAATAATTTTCTGATGTACCCAGCTTCCTTTGTGGCAGTATTTCCCAGCTGTTTCTTGTTTAATTCTAAATATTCATGACATTAATTTTATTTAAGTCCTATGCTGTTATCTGAGACAAAATGTCAACATTTTATGACAAACTACTGTATCCATTGCTCAGAGTGTCCCCAAGGAACCTGTTTGCTGTGGCTGGCTATCAATCTCTGATGGAAAACCTGATTGACACCAATAAAAGCTTGGTAGTTCTCATTTCCCCATTTAAAATGATCCAAACAGCTCAATAGCCATCCAAGATCTTTAGAGTGTTTTTAGCCTGTGCATAATTCATCATCTCAATTATCGTGCTTTTTTAACTTCTAATTTTGGAATATCAGAACTTCTCCATCAGGTCAATAGAGCATTCAGTTGCTCTCTCTTTACCCTTTCCTGTCATGCAATCCCACAGGGCCCCAGGTTCCTTTTGTGCCCTGGAGAAACATCTTTTCATCCTCTCTGCTTCCTGCCACCACCCTTTTTGCAGGTTATTCTTTTTCCTTGGCTGTGTGAAGTGTAAGCTCTGGACCATCCAAGATCTGTCATACATGCAGAGGAAAACAAGTTGTTGCCTCCAATCTCTTGATTCTGTTTTCAAAGTTAACTCAACCCTCACTTAGCTGGTTGGGGTTTTTTTTTGCTGTTGTAATTTCTATTTCTGGCAGCGGCAAAGAAAGGAAGAAACTCTTCAGACCCCAGACTGCGAATATAATGCTGACAGTAAGAAAAAACAGTTAAGAGGAATCTCTGTGAGATACTGAGGTCAAACTTTGGCCATCTGGCAGTTGGGAAGAGCCATGTGTGAAGGCACGCCAGGCACCTGCTGAAGGCAGAGCTGCAGCAGCAAAGCCTTCAAAGATTTCATGGGTTTCATTTGTAGCTTCTCTTATCGAGCACAATTTCTAAATGAGGATGGTTGCTTCACTTTAAGGACGTACAAATGACTTGCCCTCACCTGTCAAGCATGATCCTTGTATTTTACCAGGCCCATTATGAACGCAATCTTTCTGTCGAAAATTTGCATACCTCCTTTCTTGAAAAGTAATGACAGCAATTTCTTTCCCTCCGCTCACTTTCTGAGTGTCTCATTTAACAGCACCTGGGAAACCGACAGGCGCAGAGATGAGAAGTGAAAGAGAGCAGTTGATTAAATCATCATCAAGTCGGGCCTCAGAAAGTCAATTCTGCTTCCCGTCTGCAATGATATCCTTTTATCTTAAAGTAATGAGCTATGGCACTTTTGCATCCGGTAATGCGATAAGTTCTATTAGCATGTTCCATTTGCTTCACAAGCAAGGGCAAGTCATTTCAGTAAGCTCATATCACTGCAATCAAAGCAATTGGCTTCACAGGCAGAGAAGAAAGAGGAAAGGCTCAGGGTGATTTTTATGGATCACAACACAGTGTAAAAAATAGATTCTTGTATTATTTTAACCCGTAACATGCTTTGCTTCTTGTCAATCAAGGTGTTTTTATTTCATTAGCTTGTAAGTACCTGGAAGACTCAGATTCCAAACAGAACTCATGAGCTAAGACCAGGAGTTCTGAAAAATAAGAATCTTTTCTTATACAGATAACACCCACTAGTGCAGCATTAGACAAAGACTTCATTAACCGCTGATTAGTTGAAATCTTTCCTATTGACTTCATCCATCAGTACAAATGCACATTTTTATTATTATTTACAATTTTTTTTTAACCTGGGTAAAGTACTCATGAGTTGAGCGTTTGTTAAACATGACATTACACACTGCAAATTGCCATCAGTTGAGAGGATGCTAAAAATAACATGCAAATAACATGCCAGCTGCATGTTGCCTGCAGCCAGCAGGGCAGGTAAGGAGGCAGCAAAAGTGCATCCTGAGTTCCAGGGAGAGCCATGGAGGCATTTTTCCTCATGGAGCCTTCAGGAGCTGAGGCAGGGACTTCACCCTCCTATTGCAACAGAGAATGACTTCCTAAAATCAGGATTTTTCAGTGTGTGTGGCTCACAGTGCCAGCTGGTCTGGTGGGATTTGGGTGCCTGACTCTGGTGGGCACTTTCTGAGGGTGCTGAGCCTAGGAATGCATGGCATGGTTAGTTTTAATGCTCCACTGGTGGGAGAATCATCCTGCTCTCTGGGATGGCTTGAGAGACTTTCATGCCATCCAGGTATGGGATCACTGGGCAATGACACCATAGGGAAGCTTCTGTGAGTGGGATCTGGGGGAAAGAAGGGGCAGTATCCTCCAACTCCAGCCCAGTTTTCAGGGGGCAAAAGAAAATGGGTTTGTTCCAGGGCTGGTTTGGTGTGTCCCTGGGGTGGCACAGAGCTGGGGCAGCCTGGCAGGACAGAGGCTGGCAGCTCTGCCCCGAGGCAGGTGCTGTGCTGCCTCCCCAGCAGTGCCCAGTGCCTCTCATCACACAGCTCCCAGCCTTCCTCAACAGGGGATATGCCTGCAAATACAGGGGCAGCACAGCAGAACCAAACCTCAGAACAGGATTGTCTTTTTAGGGCTCTCTCTGGAGGGAAATCCCTCTTGGCTGTACAAACAAGCTCCCTCTGGCCTACCAGGAATATTTGAGCCCCCACCAGTTGCCAAGGATATATCCATGTCCTGGAGAAATACAAGGTGGCTCATCTTTATCCTGGACAGCAATATAATCCAGAGTTTTCATTTTAATACTCAAAATATAATTCTTTCTTATCAAGCCATTGTTTGGAGATGGTTGAGCTAAAAAGAACCACTGATTGTGTCATTTTACAATATAAAACAATCATAAAAGTCCTGGGAAGGAGGAATTAAAAAGAGTTGCAGCTGAAAGACATTTTAAGTTCTGAATATTTTTCTTGTAAGGGACCAAGATAACTTCAAATGTCCAAGACTGATACATTTCATCTGGAGTGAAGTAGTTTGGATAAAATGGAATTCAGATTAAAGGTCAACATTGCAATCTTTTGTCCAGACTAAGGTAATTTGTGTAAAATGGGACTTTTTGGTGAATAATCCATAATTTCAGCTTTTAAGAAAGCAGACCTTAAACTTCTCAGACCATCTCGGTTTCAGAGCCATTCCTTACAGTGAATCACAGTGGATAATGGTGAGGAATTGCTAAGCAGACTGTGATGTTAACCAATTTGTGAGATGCTATATATAAGATTCCTTGGCAAGGAGCTCCATGCTGAATGCTACTTGTAGGCAAAGTCACAGATAGGAAGGAAAAAAGTGAAATTTTTGCTCTTAGTGTCTTTGTGACTCTGCCAGTCTCCATTTCATCAATTAGAAAATTGCCCATTTATTCCCTGTCTGTGTCTCCTTTCATCTAGGAGATGTTTTTTTCTCCTTTTTTCTTGGAAGCAAAGGTCTAATTGTATAGCTAAAATACCATCTTTGCCCTTTCCAGGGCTGCCAGTTTGTCATTGGTGGAGAGATGGACAAGAATATTGTAAATGTCAGTGTGAACAGGCTGAGGTCTGGGTTTTCCCTCATTTTCTTCAGATTTCTTTTCAGCAGACAGATGAGTAGAATCACTTTGTTCAGCGCTGGCGTTGCAGCAGCACTGACTCCTTTGGTGGCAATGATAAATGGCTCCAAGATATGAAATAGCTGTTCCAGCAAAGTCCATTGAGCAGAATAGAGAACAATGCCCTCCTCAATGTCATTGTACATGAGATATTCAATGATTGCCACTTTTTGCACAAGAATGTGTTCAATCAGCAAAGTACAGAGAAATCCGTGGTGTTGCTTCAGCCTGAATGTGCTGGCGAGGTGGCACAGACCTTTGCTCAGCTTGATTTGGACCAGACTCCCTCAAGTTATTAAAATGGGCTCAAATTAGAGCTGTCACCACATAGGGTGTCTGATTTTTGAATCGTGGCTTTGGGATCAGGCTCGTTCTGCGGGTGCTGGGGGAGATGTGCTGTGCATTTTAACTTTCTCCAGCTGGGGCAGGGGATTGGGGAGGTGCAGATAATCTTTAGCCTGATATTCAGTTTTCCTTTTCTTCTACGAAACACAGCAGCAATCATGCCTCAACTGGGAACTGGAAAGTTCTTTTTCCACTTCCCACTGCAGTTCTGAGTGTGCACAGCCCATATTGCAGGGAATGCACCTGCTGCAGCCACAGCCCAGGCTGATCGCAGGGCAGAAAAAAGAGCTTTTTTCTTTTGTTGGTACAGAGAGGGTTTGTTTATTCTCTTTCTCACCTGGGGATGATTTTAGGGATAACTATTTGAATTTGGACGGCAGCACATATGAAAATGCAAGGTTTTAGATCACTGGCTGTCATTAGCATTTCTTGAACAGGAAGCTGCAGAAATACTGCAAAAGGAAGCTTGAACACTTGGCACATGTGTGTCTCAGGTGATGTGATGGCTGGGGACTGTGCACTTTGGTTATTTAAGCTCTTGGAGCAGTTTCAGTGATAACTATGGCCACCTTGTGCAAATCACAGTCAATCTGGTCTCGTTATTACCCCTGATTATGTAGAAATTAGGAGCACCCTTAGTGTTTCCATATGTTCTGTAAGATTTTTATCTGCGGAGATAATTTTGAGTGAACTTTCCTTGTCCTTTGCTTTGGATTTGGTTGGTAGTGCAGTAGGTCCTTTGGGAAAACTGTTTAATCCCTTCTGGCCAGTACAGGACTTTGAAAAGCACAAAATAGCCATTTTGCAGAATCCTCCCACTGAGAGCCTCTCAGGCTGTGGTTTGAGAAGCTCCCAGCATTTGTGGCCTGATGTGGATTTGAAACCTTGGCTGTCCAGGGGGCTCTGGGGGCTCAGCAGTTCTGCCCCATCTGGGCTTCTCTTCTGTGCCCAGCAGGAGCTGAGGGCTGCCCTGGGGGTTGTGTAGGGCAAATTTGGCAATTTGGCTCTGGACTCTTCTCAAGCCTGGCCTGGGGTGACTGCAATCAGCCACAGCTTGTGCTCAGAGTGGAGACAGTAAGTGCCTGGAGCCTGAGAATCAAGAAGCCTCTGTTTGCTCAGGTGTAAAATGTGTCTGCAGCCTCCTTGTCCTGATTTGTCACATTATCACTCTCAGCTTCCAGTGAGGCTAGTGGCAGTTATCCAAAAATCAGGTCATGCTACCTCGGAGTGATATTTTGGATTCCCAGTTATTTGCAGAGTATTCCAAGGCAGCCTGTGCACAGAGCCATGGTTTCCTGACAAAAGACATGGGAGAGCACCAAAAAATGAGCTTTTTGTAATAGACATGGAGTACTGAAACTCAGCCCAAAGCAGAAGGCCAGTACAAAGTATTTCCATCACTTCAATTCCAAAACAGTCTGGCGCTCTGAGAACCACAAAGCACTTAAATCATTTTACTTCTTCCTGTGGCCCTGGGAGGTAGGGAAATGCTGGAGGAATCGAGGAATTGAGCGAGCAGTGCAGACTCGAGCCTTCAAATTGACCAGTAATTCTGAATAATCAACTTCACGCTTGTCAGCTTCAGTTTCCAAAACGTGCTCTCCAGCCATGGGTAGCAGGAGATGGAAACACCTTGTGCTTTGGCACCTCTGGGGAGAACTTGCATCCAGCAATGTAAATGAGCCCATCAGAGCAGGGTGGCTGTGTGTGAGCACAGTGCCCACCGTGCCTGGGCTGACTCTCAGCCATGGGGAGAACGTGCAGTTGCTCCAATTCTCTTTCCAGCCTGAGCAGCAGACATCTTTCTTCTCCCTTTCTGGCATTTGCCCTGCACATAAATTGTCTGGTTGGTGTGTGTGCAGAACGTGCCAATGCAGAGTGTGTCCTGCACACTCACACACAAGGGTGCTGCACACAAATACAGCCCCAGAGCAGTGCTTAGAGCCCTTTCCTCCTCCCCCTCCCTTTTCCTTCCATCCACCTGGTCCCTAGGATGCTGCCATTGGCCCAGGACAGCTCTGCTGGACACTGGGTGTTCCCCTGGTGCCCTCAGTGTGAGGGCAGGAGCTGCCTCAGAGCCAGGCTGGAGTGTTTGCTGAGCGCATTTATTGCCTTTGCATAATTTATGAACTGGAGGGGTTTGACCATCATCCGTCTCTGCCAGAGGCTGGCACGGAGGGCTCTGGAGGCTGGAGCTGTAAATTGGATGGTGCACTCCTGCTGAGCTCCCAGCAAAGTCCTCGGGTCAGTGTGGGAATTTAATAGCCGCAATGGCAGCGTTTGCTGCGAGTGCCATGTGGGCTCCGTGCGGCAGAGGCTGGGCTGGCAGCCACCCCGCCTGGCCCAGGCACAGAGCTGTCACTCACTGGGCACCAGTGAGCATGTGAGGGGAGCAGCAGCATTTTTAATCGCCTTGGCATCCGTGCTGCTTCCATAATGGACACCAGTAGGTCTCAGTCCTTCGCCATATGCTTAGCTCTGGAGACAAGGTGCTTCTGGGTATAGCAGTAATTATTTGATGTGGAATTAAGCGGACCTTGAAATTAGAACTGGACTGTGGGAGAGCTGGAGGTTTGGAGGTTTAACACTTTGGTGGAAATGGCTTCCCACTGACACTGCTCTGCAGATTCACTGGGATGCAGGGAACTGTTTGTTGGCAGATTCAGATGTCAGTGCTGGCAAGTTCTCTTCTCCCCAGGTAGCTCCACGCTGCAGGGAACACAAAAACCCTGAGCTTGTCCAAGCTTATGAGTTGGGAAAAACTACAGCAGAGGAGAGATTCCTTAAAGCAGACAAAAACTGGGGAAAGGAGAGGCTGCAGAGCACTGTGAGCATGGCTGGGTCACAGGACACCTGCTCATGTGCACCTTAAAACCCTCTGAACCCTGCTGCTCAAAGGGAATCATTCTTGACTGCTTAGAGATCCACCCTTTGCCCTTTGATTTTCCCTTTTGGATTCAGTCTAATCACGATTTGGAGTTTGCCTGGAAGGTGGGCAGAGGCACAAATGAATGGAGCTCCTGAGCTCCCTGGTTTGAAACAGGTGAGGTCATACATGATAATGGATCCTGGGGTATAGAGCTCATGGTGAGGGAACTGCTGGCTCTGACCATCCAGGGGGAGAAGGTGACAGAGCCCAAAAGCTGAATTTTTCCAATTGCTGTGAAGCAGAGACAGTAAATGGAAAATCTTTGTGCCATTCTTGCTCGTGACATGCTTTGTGATTCTTGGGGGTGTCCTGCACAGGGCCAGGAGCTGGACTCGATGATCCTTGTGGGGCCCTTCCAGCTCAGGACATTCTCTGATTCTGTACTGTGGTTTTCATGGATGCAAATCCATGGGCATGTTTGCTTTTTTGTAAACGTAGGGCCTTGCTCACCTTCATACCAAAATCTCATACTGGAAGTCATGCTGAAGTCAAAGTGCATTATATTTATAGGGTGAAGTACTTTATATCAATGCCATGCCATTCTAGAAAGGTTTTCCTTTTGTCAGTTAAGTACATTTTTCATTAATTTGAATATTGTATGAGGTTTTCAAAACTCTAGCTTAAATTGTCCCCTATCTTCATGTTCCTTTATTCCTTCATGTTCATTTATTTGTTACAAGAGTTAATACTCTGGTATTAAATAGGTGCAGCCAGTGCTAAATAAATAATTTCAGTTATTAAATAAATTTCACTTCCTTTTCTATTTGGAATCAGCTGCAAGGAGATTGTAATTTTATCTAATCTTTGCTTCATTTAAAATTAGTTGAAAAATACCTAGAAATAGTTCTTAGCTTTAATTTGTTAGTACATAGTTCAGTGGTGTAGGGAAGGCACCTTTTCACCCCATGTACTGATGAAGACAAGGAAAAAGCCAGTGAAACAGAAAAGTTATAATTAAACAACAGACAGAAGCTGAGCTGATTTGTGCAAATCAAGTACATGTATTTGTGGGTGTACTTGGCTCTGTCTATTCACATCCCACTGTATAGTTAACCTTTGGAATTCACAAAATATAGCTAATTTCAAAGCAATTTGGTTGTCTTACAAAAATACTCAAAGATGCATTAAACATGATATAAATACGTGAAGGGCTTAACTGAGTGCTGTAAGAACCTGACAGTCATCTGGTCCTTGGGCAGGAAAGCCTGGGTTTCTTGTTTGGAGGTTTATGTTTTCCTTGGAAACGTTTGCCATTGGATCTGCAGAGGCGTGAGTTCATTCTTGAGTGACACCAGCAATTCATCCTCTAGAACCTGTAATTGTAGATTTCAAAGAAACCAAAACAAACCACAGAAGGAGGTGTAGTTACCCAGAATTTGGTGGGCTGGGTCAAACCTGTGAGTTCCAGGGTTCCAGCACAGCTTTTGTACTTCTAGCAAATGGAAATGTGGTTTGGGTTCTGATGCTTATCTCCAAGGAGCCTTGAGTGATCCAGTCCTGCTCTATTTCTACAACAGTCAAACTTATTAAAAAATTGAGCAATGGATAAAGATCAAGACTGTCTAGTGTTACCATTCAGTATTTTATAATATTGTGATTACTGGGATACCTGGCCTGCTCCCAGAGAACCTCAGGAAACCAGTGAATGTGTCATGTTCTCACTTCCCCTGTGATCCCTGAATTCTTTAGTTCAGCAGCCACAATCAAAGCCATAGAGTGACTTTTCCATGTGTTCCTGGAAAACTTCAGCCTTGCAAATGCTCCTCTGTGGGCTGGGCAGACCTGAGCCTGTGGAGCTGATGGACTGGAATATTGTTCTCCCAGAGAAAACAAACCCTCTGAAACTGCTTTTCTTCTTCCCTGATGGAGTTCTGGAGTCTGAAGGTGGCTCTGCACCCTCAGCTCCTGTGCCTGTGAGCTGAACTGGCTTTGCAAGTGGCTGCTGGTGTTTGCAGGGCAGCTTTTCCATAATTCAAACACACAAATGTATCCTCTGCAGCAGCAGTGGGGGGAATTCCCTCCCATACAGTAACTGAACTTGCTCCTAAAGGTGCCAGATGTGACACCCAACATGTACAAGTGTATCACCCATCTTGTTCACAGAAATATTTATCTTTTTTTGGTGCAGCAAGTTTCTCTTACCTGTGCTTTTTCTCTTTTTGTCTTTCAGTGTGACAGCGACAGTGATCAAGAAGAAAAGGTAAGAAAGAAAATCAATCTGGGAGCAAAACTAATTTATTGGATTCCCTTATTCCTCTTAATCTGTTACTTATTCAAACTTTCTTCTTGGATTGATCTAAAGTATCTCTATACAAAGAAAATCTCTGTCTTTAATTTAATTTTGGAATAAACCTCCAAGGTAAGGGAATGCTAATGAATATTTTGGAGGCTGCACAATTCATCTTTAAGCATATTGATGGCATGGTTTGTGTGGGTTGTTTATGAACACCAATCTCACTACCAACCCTTCCCATGGCCACCCTTCCCCTTGGAAGTTGTAACAGCAGCTGAGTGTGTTTGTAACCCTCACATTTGCACTTCTTAACAGTTATTTAACCACTGTTAGTGCCTGTTTTGCTTCTCTGCAGGCAAGGGCCTGCAAATTCCCACTGAAGTGTTATGGTTGATACATCTATTTTTTAGAAACAACATTTGGAAAGTGTACATTAAGTCAAGTAACACAACTTGCTGATAACTATCTCCATAATTTTTGGATTCTAAGTGGGAAAGAGGAAGAATGTAATGCTGAAAGAGTCAGGCTTTAATGGTGTTTATTGTTTAGAAGACTAATAGTAATGAAAAACTGGTGTCTACACTGATGCATATTTTTATCCATTATTTTATGTTGTGAACAGATTAACCTTCTCTTTTTGGCAAAACAGAAATAATCCTTGCAGAAAAAAGGTCTAATTTCTTTATTTCCAGGTTGGATTTTGTGATTTTTATTTGTGTGTTGAGCCTTAAGGGATGTTTTGATAATGTAATCACTTTTGCCTCCTCTTTCCCTGGCTAAACTGGGGGATGGAAGTCAGGAGAGGGTAAAATAATGCCAGAAAATGTTGTTCTTATAATAATGTTGAACTGGTTAGAGTTTCATGGGTGGTTCTGTTAACCAACTCCAAGGCAAGCCAAGAAGAGGAGAGATGACCATGCTGGTGTGCAGCTTGTCCAACAGCCAAACACAAATATGCTGCAAAACCCAGAGGGAAGCAATCAGTACAAAAATCACCTTCCATGAATTTAATCAGTTTTCTACAGGGTTTGTGTAACAGGAAGCCAAGGAAATTCTCAAACCACTCTGTAGTATATAACTTCCAAAGCTTTGCCCTTCAGCTCTTTTTCCAAGTAGAGGATTTTTTCCTCATGTTTCTTAATAATTTGCTAACTATGTTAAAGAACTGCTGTTTACTTTGAAATGCAATGATTTTCCTTGCATAAGGGAACTAATCACTGGAGTTAATCAGTGTGACAACAGAAAGGGGAGGTTTTGTTGGGTTTTTGCACAGAATATTAACCTGCACTTTTCAATATGAATTTTTAATGCATTACCATTACATTCCATCCTGTGAAGTGATTATTCATTTTCAGGATGTTCCTTATGCAGAGGAAGATGATAAACTGAATTTCAGCTCCTATGTTTATGGCACCCAGAACTAAAAGTGTAATTTCCTGTCACTGCAGCATTTATGGAGCTGAACCTCTGCCTGTTTCACTGCATTTTTCTCTTGCAGCACTCCTGTATAAAAAGGCAGAGGCAGTGTTTGGGGATGGAGGGGGTTCAGGATGGTTTCCAGAACACAATTCAAGAGTGCACCTGAAGACTCAAGACTGTACCTCACACAGAACAGCCCAGTACTTGTGTGGGCAACATTTAAAATTCAGATGTGTATTTTATCTCCGTGATCTATATTTTGTCTTCCCCCTAATGAAATGATATTAGCTGCAGACCCAAATATCCCTAAAAATTTTGTGCTTTTCAAATATCAGAACCAGACCCAGCTTTGAGCTCTGCAGCTCAGGCCCAGTTCTGAGAGATGATGGCTCACCCTGGCATATTTATTCAGGCTGTGCTGGCAGCCCAGGCAAAGATCTAAAGGCCTTGTTCTGCTGTTAATTTGAATTCAGCATATGTAGCCTGTTATAAAATGCGAGACATCATCATTTGAGCAGGTCAAGCATATTCAGATGAAGACAAATGGTGCTTATTTGATTTTCTTAAAATCAGGAAATGAAAAAAGTGCTCTCTGGAGAAATCATGTTCTGCCTGACTTAGATGATAGACCAAGGCATGTACCCCAGATAAGAACAGGCGCTCGTCGCTGGGTTTTATCTCTGAAGGACGGTGGGGACTGTCAGCTCGCTGACATGTGCATTATCCATGTCATTTTAAACAAAGTGACCTGTAGAGAAGTGCACTCTGCCGTGACGTGATAATAGGCTGTTGGATGACAGGTAAAGTACACACTATAAAGGAGGCTGTGCGTTATTCCTTTGTTTAACTGACAAGTAGAAACTTCTTTTCTTCAGACAGGCAGGATCTTTTAGATCTCTTTCAATAGGACCCAGAAGATTTTTTGAATTCCTGCTTTAAATAAAATAACATTTTTAGGACAAAAAATTCGTGTGAGCACATTGCAGTGGGAGAGGTGAGGATACCAGATCCCTGTGCAAGGGATCATTTCCTGAGTTGTGCCCAACATCCTCAGTTCTCATTAACAACCAGGGGAGCTGAGGGTGCTCAGCAGGATTAGCAGTGTGAAGATCCTTTCCCCAAATGTCTAACATCATGATGAGGGTATTGGCCTGAGCTGTGGAGCTGTTCTAACAGTGAACTGACGAATTGCTCAGTGTGTTCTGAGGATTGTGGAGTTGTGCCCCTCCCACCAGAAACAGCTTGGCCTGGGATGTTTCTGGGAAGAGGAGATCTGCTTTTCTTTAGGACTATCTCTTGCAGATTTTGATATCCTGTAGTATACAGAATGTAGGGTTAATTGCTGCAGAGCAATTCTCTACTTGCTCTTGAGAAAATACAAAGAGAGTGATTTTGCTTCATTAAGGATTTTTGGGGGCAAACCCACACTGATCCTCCATAGGACATCCACAAGAGGTAGAAGTAATGCATGAGAGGTACATATTTCTGCTTCAATAAATAAAATCTGGAATCCAGCAGGATAGACCAGTGCCTGTGGATGAAACCTGGCAGATCAGTGTCAGGAAAGGTGTGTGATGGATCGAGGGGATGGAGGATGAGTTGATTCAAGCTTGGCTGGATTGGCCACTGTGGGCAGGAGAGTGAAGGAAGCAGCAAGAGCTCCCTGGGAGCCTGAGGAGCAGGAAAGGCAGTCTCCCAGCCTGGCAACATTCCTTTTTTCCTGACTTGGATCCACATCCATCTGGCTATCAGCGTAAATCACGGCTGATATCTGATCTCTGTTAGGTGATGGCTGTGCCTCCAATCCGTCTTCCCAGCCTTTAATTGGGAGCCGACAGACAGAGTCACTTTCTGTCTGTGTCTGCCCTCAAATGAGACATTTCTCCAGAGCTTTCTGGGGAAGAAGAAACAAGGATATTTAATTGAAACAATGATGCTGCCCCTGCTTAGCAGTGCTGTAGCTAAGGCTGTGTCAGCATCTCAATTTTAAATGACATATTTTGGGTGGATAATTTGTCTATTTATATAGATTCATGCTCCTTCACTTCAGTTTGACACACGGGACTGGACTGGAGCACTCAAAGTAGACATTTCACCCTCCTGTTGCTCAAAAGCCTGAAGAGGTAGCAGGCATGTCTGTGGAGAGAGAGTATATTTGGAAGAGTTGCATCAGAGTGAGAAGCACTAATTCTTAGAGAGATGTCATTTTCCATCCTGGGATCCTTTCAGCAAATGCCACTGGGATTTCTCACTGAATCAGAAAAAAGTGTGGATCCCAGGGGAACTCCGATTTTCTCCATTAAAAAGTCTGTCAGTCTTACTCTTTGAGCAGGTCTCCAGAGCTGATAATCTAAAATTAGGGCAAGCTATTGCACAGCTGACAAATTTAAGTGCAACTGTATTATCTTTTGATATCTCGATACAATCTTTAAAATTATACCCATGGTAATTAATACAATATTAAAAACATAAGTGCAAACACGAAGTTTGTCTTCTGGAAATCAAAGGAAATCTTGTTTGGAAAAGACATACAAAGAGCTCTGATAAGGAAGTCAAGTGCTAAAGATGAGGTAAGAAATGAGGTCCTGTTTTATTCTCCATCTCTACCATCTCCTCTCACCACTCTGTTTAATTTTAAAATTAAAAGCTCCATCTGAGGCACTGCAGTGATTTTTCACTTCTTAGGAAAACACTTCATTGATCAAGGGAGCTGCTTTGCAGTGTACACAGAGCAGAGATCCACTTCTGCTGGAGCTGAATCCAACTCTGATAGGGTGTGCAGCTTAAAAAAACATCACTATTGATGCCTTAATTCTGTGTTTATCTTAGGAGCACGCAGGCAGTTTAGGAGGCTCTTGAATCCCATTGGAATGTGGTCTCCCAGGGCTCAGCAGTGTCTGGCTGCAGCCCAAGTGTCCCTGCTGGATTGGGCTCAGCTTTGGGTGCCCCTGGGGTGGGATGGGCAGGGAGGACAGAGCTCAGTCAGACCAGGGGCTGAATTTGCCTGGTGTTGGCATCTGTTCAGAGGTGGAGTGACAAAGAGAGGGGATTAGGAATAGGATTAGGATGAGTGGGTGCTGTGCTTGCCAGGGAGCCTGCGCTCGTGGGAGTGTGTTGCTTCATTATATTTCTCTTTGAAAGAAAATTTTCTTCTTTGAAGAGAAAAGTACTGTGCCATTTTAAAGCACCAGGAGAGCTGAAGAATGATCTTTCCTGAATCAGATTATTTTTAAAGATAATGCTGGTACATCTGATTACTTATAAACCAGGTACAAACCAAAGATTATGGCATGAGAAATACCATAAATGACTCTGCTATGGCCAGGTAAAAGGGATGACTATTTGTGTGTATCTATACACATGTTAACCATTCACACCTGCATTCTCTGTATGTTTCTGCAGTGCTTTTGGCCAACCATTTTGTGTGTGGATTTTGGAGACACATTCTGTAATAGTATTTTGGCAGATGTGTGTCTCCCATTTTATTGCAGAAGCTGCATTTCAGTGCTTGGTGTTCAATATCCACACACACAAGGCTTTGTATGTTTGTGTGCGTTTGTTTGTAGTTCTTTCCAACTTTACAAACTCAGTTGGCTTAGGTAATAAGAAATGCTCTGATAAACCTGTTCAAGGGGAACTGGGGAAGGGCCTCCTAAAACCTTGTCAGTCCATAGCTCTGGATAAATGCAGTTTGTTGGCCATGAACTCCAGGAGCCATTTCCTCCTCGAATATCTGTGCTGAATGCACAGAGCATCCTGCTCAGCTAGGGCAGAGCTCCAGCTCCATTCTCTTCCCTCCAAAGGATGTACAGGGCACAGCAAATTGTCCTTTCCAGAGCAACAGAGAGAGCCCAGAGCATCCCCACCACAAACTGTGCTGGAAAACAGGCCCAAGGAAGCAGCTGCTTTGCACAGGGCTGTGTTCTGTGATTTCTGCAAAAGCTTTCTCATAAATGGATTAAATGCTGGTGAAATTGCTTTGTGTCATCTTCTGTATTACAAAGGATTACGTTTACAGGCGGGTGCAATCCACTCTCATGTGGGCAGTTGCATCAGTTTGGGATTTTTTTAGTAGGGTGCTTGGAAACAAACCTGTATTTGGGGTATTTTTTCCTTACCCCTGGGAGGAATGAGGGAAGGAAGAGTTTGGGTAGCACTTCAAGGGACAAATGTCCCCCTGGATGGTGCCAGGGCTGTGGCAGAGAGACAGCTGGGAACCAACTACCTTTATACACAACTACCACCGTGGCCATACAGTGCTACAGTGATTTCTCTGCTCTTCTTATCATTTAAAACTCTACCAGGGTTTCAGTTTGATGTTTATGCACTGCTGGAGTATAAATAATAAATTACAATTTACCTAGTCTGAGAAATCCCCAGTCATAAAGAGAACTCTGGGCATTTATTGAGCTGTTGAAAGAAGGGCCTGTCATCAGAGTTGGAGTTTTTTCATCCCATTCCTCACATTTTTCAGGTGGAGGTATAGGAAAATTAGGGGTGGTTTTTAGGGGAAAAATTCACAATGTAAAGTGTGTCATCTCCAGTCTAGTAAGAGAGCCTGAGAAACTGGTATATGTAGCCTTAGGTTATGTGAGACATTCCCTGTCTCTCGCAGGCAGGGAACAGGAGGGAAACCTCTGGAAAAGAGTTCCTGTGAATTTGGAAGGCTCTGAGGTTCCTGAAGGGACTTAGCTGCTATATGGGCTTTTCTGTGGGAGCTCTGGGGGTTGGTGGATCCTGTCCTGCCCAGATCACATCTCTCAGGGTTCTCTGGGGCAGGCTGGGATGGCACTTCAAGGCTGAGAAGCTGTCAGGCCATTCAGCCCCTCTGCACTCCCGGAAGGGTGAAGGATTGGCCATGAGGAGCTGGATTCTCAGAAAAACTCCTTGGATGGTGACTACCAACCACCACGTTTGGCAAACAAGGGGAAACAGTGGCTGAGAACCCAATTTTAATCAATTATTTCAGGTCATGGGATACTGCTGCCTTACTGTTTGGCATGTATTTATTTTGGCTAAGGGCAGGATTAGAGCAATCATTGCTCAGTATTATTCCAAAAACTGTTTCTGCAAATCCAGGATGTTTCCCACAAGTGCGATTTATGCTGCATATTTGTACAGGTGCTGTCTTTTTAACTCTGCAAAATGCAGCACCTTCGACTTGCCCCAAGGGTGAAAGATCACCCAGCCTTGCCATGCCAGCCAGGCTCAGGCAATCAGCAAGGATTTCTGACTGTTTAAGGCCCATTAGGAGGAAGGATAAGGCTCCTCTTTATTCATTTGATGTGCCCCACAGAGGGTCCCCACAGTCAGAGTGGCAATAAAAGGGGAGCAGAGCGTGTTTGCTGTGAAAGATGAGGTGTTTGCCAGCGAGGGGAGCGAGCAGGGTGTTCCCAGGCGTGGGGACACTCCTGTGCCGCGTTTGTCCCATCCTTTGTCACCGCTGTCACTCGGCTGTGTGTTGTCACAGCAAACGTGTGCTCCTGCCCTCTCCCCCGCCCCCTCCCCACTCCCCTTCCTTTTTCTTTTTTTTTTTTTGGTACCCATTTCGTGTAGGAAATTTGTATTTACTTTGGGAGTGTAATTTGTTCCTCATGGATAATGTGACCCTTAGCGGAGCTGGATCATGGGTTAGTTGAAGTGATATTTTCCGCTAATGGTAGTCGTACATCATTGCTGTCAGCTCGGGTTAGGAGGCAAGCACATTACAGCTCCATTTTACCTCTGCAGGCATCTGGGATTATTTGCCATAACAGAGTATGACATGACCACACTACAGAGTGCATTAAAATTTTACTAGCTGCTCAGGCAAGTTCCTTGGCTCCAGCCTGCCTCCAGGCAGCCGCAGTGATGGATACCTCCAAGGTCCTGACTCGCTGCACCAAGGATACTCAATGTCAATGGCCCAAACAGGTTTGGCTCTCCCCAGGGCTTTACCCAGCTCGTGGCAGTGAGTAAACAACGAGGAGCTGGAGCAGAGGAGGGCAGGTTGGCACTGATGCCACTCTGAGGGTCCCCAGCACATTGGGAGTCCCGGCAGTGTCACATCAGTGTCTTGAGATGCTGCTTAGCCATCAGGGCTTAAAAAGTGTCATTTGCAGGCTGTCTTGTGGGGGTAAAAATAAACCATTGTAGGAAAATTCAAACTGATAGCAAAAAGCAGCCAGGGTTGTGGAATGGTGCATGTTAAATGTGTGACAGGCATGGAGCATGGTGCATAACCAATATGGAATATGCAAATGCAGCAAATGCTGATGTTATAAGTGTATTATCGTGTTGCACTCGATTTTCTGCTCTGTGCATATGTGCAAAGTCAGATTTACACCTGTAGCAGCACACACCTATGCCCAGGATTTTAAATTTTAATTATTTTTATATAAGCAATTACTGTTCTCATACAGGACCTCAGAATACCAGCTACAGCTTATCTGCACCTATATTATTTTGCAGCATGTGTTTTCATGTACACACATGCCTACTATGAAAATCATAGACATTGCTTTCATTGAACATATCTGTTTATATAGATGCACATTATTTGCAACATGTCTGTTTATATATATTGACATTCCAAATTAGAGGTATAGCTATACAGAGAAATGTGTGCTGAGGAAACTTGGGGGAGAGGTTAAATTGGATATAGTAGTGGTTTTAAATGCTTCTTGAAAAAGCATAATATATACCCCATGATAATTTTATTGCAGCCTCCTGGTGGTTTTATAAATATCTACAACACACGTCTGTGCTGCCCACAGGCTCTCCTCCCCACAGCAGCACTAATATCTATAATAATTTCAGGCAAAAGGTATGTAATTATAGAGTGTATTTCTGTAAGGTAAGCAGGGATTGTGTGTTTGAAACCCTCCAAGTTGTTCTCCTCTGTCCTCATTCTGTTGTGTGAATTAGCAGATGGAATGTGAATGAAAAGACTCCGTTTTGTTTGTTTAGCATTTTTGTTTTGTCTTTTAAAGTGTTTAATTGCATTTGTATTCACTGTGAGGTGAGAAGAGGAATGGGGGTGAGCAGCTCGTGGACTTGCTGGGGGAAGATTGTCTGAGTTCACAGAATCATGGAGTGTTTGTGTTGGAAGGGAAATGAAAGATCATTTCATTCCAACTCCAAAGTGTCCCTGAATCCTCAACTTTCCCGGTTCACTCCTGCCATCTGAGGTGCACTCCACCTTTTCTGAAGTGTCCAAGGCCAGGCTGGACAGGGCTTGGAGCAGCCTGGGACAGTGGAAGGTGTCCCTGCCGTGGCAGGGGTGGCACTGGATGGGCTTTGAGGTCCCTTCCAGCCCAAAACAGTCTGTGTTTCCATGATCTAGGGCTGAGTTTCAGGATGTAGTAATGATTTGATTTTGTTTTGGTACAACACATTCCTGGCAATAAATATCCCCATCCTAATTGCAAAACTTGGAGCCAAACTTTATTAGGCTCAAGAGTTTTATCTGTGCCTGGATTGTAGGATTTGATTCTCAGTAGGGGAGAAGAAGAGATTAAAGATTAAAGCTGGTGATGTGCTCAGTGCTGTACGAGAAACAGAAGAGACAGTTTTAGACATCTCTAAGGATAACATGCAAATTCCTAAAGCCTTCCCAGCAGCTTAGATCACAGTAAGAAAGACATTCCAAGTGATAGATAGTTTTGCTTGTTCACTTTATAGTGTTACATCTTCTTTTTTATATGAAGCAAAACTTGTATCAAAGTGGCTCCGTGAAGGGTGTACGTGGGAATGCCAGGCAAGATTTCACTTTCAGGTGCCACTGGTGCAGAGTGAGTGAAATCACAGTGTGGTTTTCTGATCTTGCACATTGCAAGTTGTGATTTCAACTCAGGGAAGATATAAGTGTGGGTCTGTGTGTGCACACAGTGCCTGTGTCCACATGCTCACTCTTATCTTGAAATCCAGAAAAAAGTTATCCTGCAGGATGTGAATTTTAAACTTAATTTAGAGTGTTTTAACGAAGATCTCTTAGTAGATATAGAAGTTGAGTCTGTTATTTTGCCCAACTAAAATAAACCTTTCACAGAAAAATGAGATGTCCTGAAAGGAAATCTGTGTCCTGAAAGGTGCTGGCCCAATTCTTGTGATCCCCACACCCCTATGGAGCTGCTGTTGGGTAGATCTGAGCTTTGTGGGTTTGTTAATGGTATTGATGAGTGTGCATGTATGCTCTGTGTGCGTGGAGACAGACAGAAATCCAATCTGTGGATCTTGGAGTCTGGCCATGGCCAAACATATCTAGGTTATACAAAGTGTTCTTTAAGAACTATATGTTATTCAAGCATAATATTCATATACACTTTATGCTCTTGAATAACATCTGTTTTTCATAACAAATCAGGTTTTATAATCATGTACGAGGCATGCTCCCCATTCCTGAATGTCTGTTCTCACTTTTCCTTGAAAAGAAAAGGGCTTGGGATTGAGAACTGAGAAGGTGAGACATTTCTTTGGAGGTTTCTTTAGAAAGAGAAGGGAAAAAAAATATATAGAACAAAGTTATGGCAATTATTTCATGGTTTTAATAGTCTTGGAGGCCACAACACATGTAACCGTCTCAGGTTTCTCACAAACATATCCAAGGACAGGCTGAAAACAAGGAGACAGGAAATTAAATGCATGCACTGATGAATTGAGAAGGATTCCAGCAAGGACCGCGCTGGTTCTCGAAATACTTCTCTCCATGTGGCTCAGGCAGGGTATTGTGGCCCTGGAAGTGGTATAACACAGCTACCGTGTCTCTGGGATTCCAGGAATTCCCCAGACAGGCAGAAGTGAAGAGAATAACATGTGGTTTGAATTAGGGTTGGACCTACAGGTACCAGCAGAGTAAGGACCTTGCTGGGCTTTCATCTTCCTGTTAATCCAGGGCAGCTCTCCCAAAAACCTCTCCTTCCCTCTTCCCTCGTTGTGTTGCCAGCCAAGAGAATCCCTTCTGCTAAAGTCTCTGCCACTCCAGTGAACCCCTGGTTTGTTTGTTGGAAGGAGAAGGTGATGTTCTGAGAGTCAGGGAGCTGCAGTTTTTAGAACAGCAGATGTGCAAGCAGTGAGTGCCTGACCCTGGCTGCTGTTGGTGGGGAACTCCATGTGTGGGCTGGAAGCATTTGGGAAGGATGGGCACCACACAGGATGGCAGGAAAAGCTCAAAACAAGTTTATCTGACAACTGGCTGGGCTCTGCCAGGCTCCCAGCGTGGGCACACCATGATCTGGCTACTGCTCTGCACACTGGGAGCTACTGGGGGAGCTCAGGAAGAATTCCCAGGAAGAATTGGCTTAAGGTGAACCTGACATGCTTTCCTTTGGAAATGAGAAGTCAAATTGTGTGCACTGACTGTCACAAGCCTTTCTGTGACCTCTGTGAGAAGTCTGGATTCACTTGCAGGCATTACAAAGATGCCTGGTTTGTAATTTTCTTTTAGTGGGAAACACCAAGAAGAGCTTTGTGACTTTAAAAATTGCCTGGGCTTTCTAATTCATGCTGATCTCTCTCCTGAAAATGCACCATTGAATTTCTGGGCTCTGCAGGCTGCCTCAACATCCCATTTCAGCTGACTCTGGACAGGCAGACAATATTAAACAAGGTTGTTCATTCATAACAAAAGCATCCTAATTGAGTTACGTTATTACATTAACTGTAGCAATCAGATTGAACCAAATCACTGAGCGATAATGTCATTTTCCAGGGTATCATTTGTAGGAACCAGTTGTCCTGTAAGATGCAATAACTCACTTAATCCTGTGGAGTTTATGGTGACTTATGTATCATATCAAATTCCTTACTTTCAGGGAAAAACCGAGCAGTTAATGCATGGCTGTGAATGTGCAAGTGATGAATTTATAGAGAAACACTTAGCAGATCCTAGACAAACTGAAGAATGAGTGATAGTCTATAATAATCTCACAGAAAGGGGCTGTTCTAGGAACGGGTAAGACATGAAACATTTTCAAACTGTGAACTTCTGCCAACACATGGGTGGTACAGTTTGTTTCAGGGGGTTGATAGATGGCTGCTTTATTGGCTCTGAGTTGCCCACTGAGCACAAATTCTCAGCCAGAGACTGGGGAGGAGGATAGACAAGTGAATTTTGGGCCGTACATGCCAAATGTTTACAAGTAACCTCATTTGGAAAACTTCGTTTCTGATGGCATTTTTATGTGCTGCCAGGACACTGGGGGAGATTCCTGTTAATTCATTTACAGATTTTTTTTGTTTGGTTTTGCAAAATCATGTTGAGGAGAGGAGATGACGAGAGGTGTAAGCTAGTTCAGAGCAGAGGGATAAGATTTGGGACAGGCCAGGGTCAGCCCCACTCAGGTGTCCCTGGGGAGGCACACTGGTGGGCGGCACTGGGAACCATTCAGCCTCCCAGTTCCTGTGTTTCTCTTCCTGTGCCCTGCTTTGTTCCTGGCCTGCATGAGTATTTAAGCTCCCAATAACTGGCTTTGTCTCAGGCGTTGATATGACCTCAGTGAGGATGTTCCTTCTTCCTTTGTGATGTCTGTGGCACAGAAACCCTTGTGGCTGCAGCTCTGTCTGTCATGGAGTGAGGGCTGCTCAATCATCTCAGCCCCCTGCTCTGCTGAGGCCATCCTGCTTCTGATTTACCAGTTCATGGGACCTGAGAGGCTCGTGGGAAACCTTCCAGCCCCTCACTGCCCCCAGCTGAAGAGGCAGAAGTGCTGCCAGCCCTGTGAAGGCAATCCCTGCTCTCGGTTACACTCCCAGGGTCACTTTGCTGAAGGTGCCAATGCCCACAGCAGGGCAGGAGGGCTGCAGGCTGGGCAGGACCAGCCTTAGGGTGGAAGGATGGGCAGTCAAAGGTGTTGTTTTGAATGTGGCAGAAATCCATAGCATCTTGTACTCCCAGGAAAATACAAACATGCTGGAAGATCGTAGTTATCATTTGTCATAAAAAATGTGGTGAGGAGAGGCTCCATCAGATGTCTGTAGGATTGCTAAGGAGCTTTTGTTTCTCTTTGCTGGTCCAACAACAACAGCAGCTCTGACCTTACTCCTTCCATGGTCTTTGTTTGTGGCTCCATTTCAGTGTAAACAGAAGGTTCAAGGCAGGAGACATTCAGCAGCAGAAGCCTGAAATCCAAGTGATGTCCCACTATTTTGGTATTGCTGATTCTTGCAGCAGCCCTCAGAAACCCCTTGCACATTGGATTCCTGTGAACCTATGCACAGTGCAGACAGACAGAGAGAAACCATCCTCACTCCCAAATCTTTTGATAAACATAAAGAATATTGTGTGAAAATAAGGGGGAAATACATACAAATAAATTAAAGCATTGAATCAGGAATGGTTTGGGTTGGAAGGGACATTAAAGATCATCTTGTTCCACCCCCATCACCATGAATAAATATATCATTCATGTCAGGAAACACAGATCTCCCAGATCCCATGCCCAGCATTCAGGGGTTTGCTTGTTTTATTTCTTAGTTTAGTGGCTCCTGGTGTTGATTTGTGCTTTGCTTGTGAACCAGGGGGCCTTGGATGGTCTGTGATGCACTGAGTGCTGAGGAGACAACTTGTGTGAGGGTCAGGGTGCTCTCCAGGACATTTTGAATAGCAGTAGTGGTCCCTTGTGTCAGAGATCTTCAGGATGCTGTGGTGCTACTCACTCTCATCTCCAGCAAGTGTTCTCTGAAGCAGAGGGCTGCACTGTGGGGTGTCAGGTTTGCTCACAGAGCATCTCCCCAGGCTGTGGGGCTGGAGGTGCCCTGCCCTGCCTGGGGGTCTGACAGGCCTCTGTAGCATTGGTGCCTGTTAGGATTCACCCCCTTAAAATCCACAGTGGGATGACTGAATCTGCAATTCTTGGCCCAGTATGTGATTTCTGGGAGTCCTGGGGCAGGAAAAGGAGAGGTGACCACTTGGCACTGTGCATTCCTAGGGGTTTAGGTGATGTGACAACTGTGACATTTTCTACGTTTCTTTTCTGTGCCTGATTTATATATACAGTTACAAAATACTTATTTAAATTAATGATTGTCTTTAAGTAATTTAATGCTTGTTTTTGCTAATGGGAAACCTGACTAAAGAGCTTTCAGTGAGCTGCTGTAGCAAATCATTACACACTCCCTGCTACTTCCTGTGGTACCATTAATCAGAATGGACTCATTGGCTACTAATGCAGATGCTGCATGTAATTCAGTATAAATTTTATTGTAATTTACCATTCATTAGTGTCCACTTATTCCAAAGTGCTAATGACACCAAAAAATTCCATTGAGGGTAGGGGTCACCCTACTTTACAGACACTGAGGAAAACAGAATGGTCTGGATTGGAAAGGACCTTAAAGACCCTCTAGTTCCAACAGATGCTTCAAAGCTGAAAATGGCCACAGGGCTCTGGAGACATAAGTCCAGCACTATTTCTTTAGGTACTTCTTTAAACACAGGTGTTCTATGGATTGGTTTCCTTTCTGGATTTAGGGTCAGTGTCTGTGTGTCATTTGGGCTGTGCTGTGGGGGGGATTGCACCACGCTGGAAAAATAGCTAAGCTGATGCCTTGGACTTCTGGGATAGGGA
Source organism: Lichenostomus cassidix (assembly GCF_008360975.1). Taxonomy (NCBI): domain Eukaryota; kingdom Metazoa; phylum Chordata; class Aves; order Passeriformes; family Meliphagidae; genus Lichenostomus; species Lichenostomus cassidix. The sequence continues at coordinate 1,616,503 of NC_139499.1, forward strand.
GAAAAATCTGAGTGTTCTCTGTGACTCCATGAAAATAGGCTGAGGGCTGAGCCAAGCAGGGGTTATGTGTTTTTCCAGTAGGAATGAAGCACTGAAGTTGAAAATGCTCTTTACTCTGCCCTTTTTCAGGGAGGAATTGCACTTTTTTCTGGAAATTCATTCTTATTCACAAGACTATTTTCTCTAGATAAATTCACTAAGGTTTAGTCAAAACTTCCCATAGCCATATTGCTCAATATGTAATCTGTTTACCACAACATTTGCCATACCAGCTAAATACATTAAAGAATAATACGAAGAATACATAGAATAATACCTAGAAATACCATATAGAAAATACAGAAAAATACATATAGAAAAATAATAGATGAGCAGGAACCAAGTCACACTTTAATGGTGTGTTAAGTATGTTCAGTGAGTAAACAGCAAATCCTAGAACCAAAGCACCCCTTGTGTAACACCCACTTCAAAATGAAGCTTTTCTGTTAAAAACATGAAGCTGTGGGCTGCAGAGAGAATAACAAGCTGGAGCTGGAAGTGGACAAGAGTAAACGCTTCGATTCACATTGAAATGATTTCTCCTGCCTAGTATAATTTAACCTGCCCACACTGCTAAACTTCTGTATTACATAGTCCTGTCAGACTGTCAGGAGGAATGATAAGCCTCCTGGAAGCCTCAGCCTGTTACACAGGGAGAACATTCCAGCCAGCATTTCCTTGTACATTTTTAAGACTTTTAGCTTGGTCTCTCAAGTATAAAGAATACCCTACTTCATGACCCCAGCCTCTTGTTAGTTGATAGATGAAATCTTTTCTTAAGCTGAGTCCCTTGTCTATTATGTTTGCAGAATTCAAGGTTTCTCTTTAAGCTTCCTGGCTTACTGCCAGAAGTCCATGGCTTTGTTACCCAAAGAAATTGCCTTTTTATTAACAGGAAGAGGATCTCTGAAATGGCAAAGGTGCCAATCTGCTTCCAGGTGAGGGAGAACAATTTTAAAGGTGTGATTTCATACTTTAGCCACTGCCAATAACTACAAAAAGAATAGCAAAAAACTGTTGTAGTGGTTGGGGCTTTTTTGTTTGTCTGGTTTTTAATTTGAAAAGCTGGGATATAACATAAAAGCAAAGTACAAGCTGTAGTCATTTCTGTGTTTCCCATGTTCCTTTAATCTCAAATGTGTCTTATCACTATAAACTGTAGTCTGCATACCCAGGAAAAATGCACATAAGGTAAGCTGGGGTTTGGCTTCAATCTCAGCTCAAGAATTTGTGCTGTAAAACAAAGAAGCTCATTCCACACGTACACCTCAGTTAAATTGTGTTCTGGATTTTGGAATGTTGTCTGTGCCACCCAGGCTGGAGTCTGGCCATGGCAACAGCTCAGCTGGGCAGGCACGTTGTGGATCAGCACTGATTCTCTGTGTCACACCAGAGAGTTTTGCCTCTGCCATCCAAGTGAAGTAAATCAATCAAATGAGACTTCCTAGGGAATCTCATTTAAGAACTTCAGGGCTTTTTTGTGTGACTGCTTACTCAGGACTCAGCAGCAGAAAAAGATTCCAGACCACAGCTAATCAGACAAGGGATTCCACTTACCTGAAATATCAAGAACTAGGTAGGAAGAGATTCCTCTAGCAGGAGGCATTCATGCTTATCTGTAGATATTGTGAAAGCCTTTTTCCCTCTTTTAGATAACAACCAGCTCCTGCACTTTTCCAGATTTCAGTCAAGGTGGCGAATAATTGAGAGGGGTGGAAATAATTAATTTCAGTACCAACTGAGAAGCAGTTGTAGTGACAGACACTTTATTTTACCTTTTTGCAGGAATCACTGTGTAATAAGACTCCTAAGCACATTTTCACAAGTGCAGAAATACTAATTCACATTTGCAAGAGACTGAAAGGCAGAAGGCCCCAGCAATATGCTGAGCAATAAACCCCCCAGGGTTATTTAACTGATTGCTGCCTACAGGACTTGGATAAATTTCTAAGGACATTGAAGAACAATGAAACAGTAAAGCAGGAAAAACGGAATTCAAGATAAAGCACATTTTGAAGAGCTCTTTAATTAGTTACTTTAATTAGTTACAGATTCATATTCTAGTGTGTGTGATTTCCCAACACCATAAAAGCCTAATGAAAGATTCCCATGTAAGATGCTCCTTCCCCCACTGTAGATTTTACTTTAAAATCCACACTAAGTACCATCACATTCTCTTCTTTCTTTTGCTAATATTGACCTTGTAAGGGGCTAGATTTGCAGTTGTTATAAATCAGTCCAACACTGATTGCTACTGAGCTTTCTTGATTTGCATCAGCTAAGGCTCTATCTAGCCGAGTGCATCCTCTGAGCATGAAATGAAGACAGAAGTCAGAGCTAAATGAAGTTGACCCTTTCCTTTAATTTGCAGTCAGTGGAGGGGCTCCTGAAATCTGAATTGCCAGGGCTGTGTCATTTGTGTCCCTTGGACAGTTACAGTTCAGGTCACACTGCCAGACTTCCTGGCTAAAACCTGATTGAAAACCTGAGCATGTTTGTTCTCGCCCCATTTTATATCTGGGATAAAAAATTATCTCAGTGCCCTTGCTCAGGTGTCAGGACAGTTAACAGGGAAGAGGCTGTGATGGGCAGGGAAGTAAAACCTGCAATCCATCTCATGAACTGCACTTCTCCCTGGCACAGCAAATCTCTCCTGGTCTTGCTCCTAACAAATCCAGCATCTTACCTCTTTCTGCACATTCTAACATGAATCACTTGCAGTTTAAAAGTCTAAAAGAAGGTGATGGGAGTGTAACCATTGTGGTCTGTCATAAGAAGGGTTATGCTATGGCAGATTCATCTGCAGGTGGTTTTGTGGGTCTTTTAATATTCAGTAGCCAGCCAGATCTCATCTGATGTCCTGTCAGAAATGTGGGATCCTTTGTGGGTTTGTTACCTTATGTTAAGCATTTCCCAGGAGTGTTGAAATGCTTAATGCTGGGATATCTTTGTGGCTCTTCAGCTCAGTGTTCTGATTGTGAAGACATGAAGGGAAGAAATGATTGGGAGGATTTGTCACCTGGTTTCGTTTGAACAATTGCTTTTCCCCCTTGGTCAGATGTGGGACAGAACAGGAATCACCTAAATGTAGATAGATTGCAGTAACACATGACAGTTCTTTATTGGTTTCCATTACCTATGCTGCTCATTTCCCCAGAGGAAAGGGCAGCTAATACTCTATATTTTTTAACATAAACCAAAGGGAAGGATAAGCCAGTGCACATGAAACGATGGCTCTTTATTCTCCATATGCACTGAATTGAATTGCAATTTCCTCCTTTCATTTTCTCTTGGTTCTCTGTATGTCAGAGCAGCCAGGTATGTTTGTAGTTCTTTCCCAGCAGATGATCACTGGAGGCCCACAGGTAATGAGTGGGACACACATGGTGCAGTGGCAGGGTTTTCAGGCACAGCTCTGCTAATGAATTGATGGTGCTGCAAAAGGCTGGGGGCAGCCAGGCCCCCTCTGGGTGGGGGAGCTTTGCATGCTCCCATTTTAGCTTATTGCAAACCCTTTCTGTCTCTGTTGTAGGTATTTCACACCTTTATTTAGATGTTTCATTTAGCCTTCTCATTGTGTTCGTATATAAATTCAAGATCTGTGTATCTGAGGAGCTCACAGTCGGTGCTTTCCCCTTTGCAGAGACCAAAATTGGGCTTCTCCCTTCTGCACATTATTATCAGGTGGGGGAAACAGCATTTGGGAAAGGTTTTCAGATGTGCAAGAAAGAACATGAGGTCCCAGTGAAGGAGGAAGGCAAGTCTGTGTCCCATTTTCTCTTTCTCTCTCCTTTTCTCTCACTTTCCTTTTCTCTCTCTTTCCTTTTCTCCTTCTCTCCTTCTCCTCCCCCTTAATAGATTTTCTAGCTGTTTCTTTGAATAAAAAATTAATAATGGGAAAAGCTTGTAGCTGGTCCCTGGGGTAGAATAGTGGCTAAGGATGTAAAAGAATGATTTGAACAAACAGTCTCAGGAGGATAAATGAAGTGCTATGAGTTCTGTAAGTAAAGGAAAAATATATATAACTGAAAATATTTGCCTAGTTAAGCAACTTCTATAACAAAACTTAAGCCACAGCATTAGCAGCTTGGAATGGATTTTTAAACCCAGACAGACAATTGAGGAGACTATGTTTAATTTTTTTAATAGACCCACAAAGTTTAGATGTCCAAGTCACATGAATTCCGAAGGACAAGATCTGTAGATGGCATTTGGATGCCTGGAGATGTAAATAGGTTTCTTACAGGATTTTTAGAAGGGCATAAGCAAATCAGGGAGCCCAAGTAGTTTTGATTTTAGTGGAGTTGCATACCCAACATGCTTTCTGTGCCTCCTCCTTCCTGCAGAGATTTACCTTCTCTAGCACAAGACAGTTTGGAAGTGATACTTGGAAGCCTAAGTCACTTTGCTTACAGCAAATGTCCCCCTGAGTTCCTCAGAGCCATGCAGACAGCCTGGAAACTGGAAAGCTCCTGTCCAGCTCTGCCATGGGTCATGTGTGGCTGTTCCAGCACTGGCCAAGCACCAACCCTTCTGCCAGCCCTTCCTGCCAGACAGCCATCCCAGCTCCAGGCTCTGGGACACAATCCCTAAAGCCCAGCAGCAAACAAGGCCTGGGCTGCCTCACATTTAACAGACATTAAATACCCAGCTACTTTGATTTTCCTAGGCTGCTACATGCTCCTATCCGTAATGCATTGCTCAAGAAAACCTGTGATTTGAGTATAAAACCTGAGGACAGGACATGTTTGTGTGGCTGGTGCTGCTCTGTGCTGGGGATGGATCCTTCCCCTCTCTGTTCCAGTGACCTCGCTTTTCAAAGATTTCTGCCAAACTGCAGTCAGCCACAGCCATGCTCCCAGCCCTGATGCCTGATAATCTTGGAAGGGGCAGTTAGTTGGGGAGAACAAGCCCCACTAAGGCCAGAGGTAGCATCAAGACCCCTTTTCCAGCCCTGCTCTGCAGCATCCTGCCAGTGCATCTGGGCTCTGAAGGAGGGAGCACCCCACCCTCCATTCCTTTTGTTCCTCTGTTTGTTAAGTAATTAATCTCATTCTGCTGAGATAAAATTTTTCTATTAAAAGGGAAAAAAAACCCTTCAGTCAAAACAACATTTGGGGGAGAGGAGGAGGGAGGAGGAGAGGAGTCCTCCTCACAGTTTGTTAATTGGTTCTTTCACCTGACAGTAGTTTGTGTCAATTAACTTGATACTCAGTGAAAGTGAAATTAATCCACCTGGGTCAAAAGCAGCTATTAATTTTTAATCAAAACAAAATGCTCACTCGACAGATTTGTAGCTCCACTTAGAATAAACAAGATACGCATGAGGTGGAATGTGCCACAGGCTCCGCTCCGCCGAGATGCTCCTGGGGATAATTTCTTTCTCTCCTGCAAAGGGCAGAGGTGAGGCAGCTCGGCTGCTAATGACAGTTGTCTTCCAGAGAGCCTGTTTCCCTGGGGCATGTGGAGGTTTTCCCCAGGGTGTTTCCCCCCTGGAAACCAAACCCTTCCACAGTGGGTGTGGGCAGCAGGGCTGTGAGGTGCTGGACACACTCCTGCCTTGCCGTGGTGGGGTCAGACATCCCTTTGGGATACACCCAGCCCCATCCCTGGTCTCCTCCCGTGACACATGGAGCACCCTGGGCACCCTGTGGGAGCTGCAGCCCCCGGGAGCCTCTGCTCCAGAGCCTCTGTTTGCAGGGAGAAGGTGACTCTCCCACGGATTGGTGTTTCCTCCTTGAAAGGGAGCTAAGAGCACAAAGTTGTCCCAGGATTTCTTTTGTCTCGTGCACAAAAACAATGAGGGCAAAAATCTCATGGGAACTGTTTGTTTTGCAAAAACCCACGATGCTCCAGGTGGCTGGCTTGTTCAGATTTGTCCAAAATGTAGGCAGAGGCAAAATTTTTAGAGTTTGCTTTTGTGTATGAGGTGCTTTGGGATTCGATGCTAATAATAATGACCTGTGTCAGACCTAGCCCTTAGTTCACAGAATCCTAAAATGTCCTGAGTTTGAAAGGACCCATCAGAATCATTCAGTCCAGCTCCTATCCCTGCATAGACACCCCAAATCCCACCCTGTGCATCCCTGGCAGTGCTGTCCAAACACTCCTGCAGCTCTGGCAGCCTCAGGCTGTGCCCATTACCTGGGGAGCCTGGGCAGTGCCAGCACCCTCTGGGGGAAGAACCTTTTCCCAAAATCCAGGCTGACCTGCCCTGACACAGCTCCAGCCATTCTCTGGTGCTGTCTCTGTCCCAGAGCAGAGATGTGAGTTGCCCCTCTGGAGGAGCTGCAGCCCTGATGGGGCCTGAGTCAGTCTCCTCCAGTTCAGCTGATGAGCTGAATGAAGTGGAAGTGAATTATGCTCGAGGTATGTACAGAAAAGCCAACTTCCAGATCTCTGAAGGTGGTTTAAAATTCCTTTTCTCTCCTTCTGTCTCTCTTTTGGTCTCTTCCTCTTGAAAGCTTCGATCGCTGTTAGATTCAAAGGGAATAAAATAGGAATTCCCCCCACTTTGCTCTGTGCTGAGCATGTAGCAGCAGCTCTTGTAGGGCTCTGAGGAACAGATTATTTGGGTCACACGAAAGGTGATGGAGGAAGTGCAGCCTGAGGGGTAAAGATCCAAGCAGAGCTGGGTTCCCACTGACCCTGTTCCATGTGGGGCACAGGGACCAGCAGAGAGGAAGGAATCTCTGGTGTGTACCTGTGGTGCGAAGGCCAAAGATACTAAAAAAAAATATCTTGACATCTGATTTTGTGGAAGGAATACTCTATTATGAGCCCTGCTGGGCCTGACTCTAAACATGCTAGTGATGCCCACATCCACCAAGTCACCCTGCAGGTGCAGATTGCCAGGTGAACCCAAAAGCACCACAGTGGGACAACTCCATCACCTGCCACAAGCATTTAGAGAAGCAGATTATCCTTCTCCAGCCAGCACAGCACACCCCAGCTCTTCTGGAGATGACAGATGGAAGATAATAATGAACTGGGAATAAGCTGTTCTTCAGAGGGTCCAGGAGGAAACTCCCATGGGAACTCTGCAGCTGCTCTGCTGCAGAAGGAGGTGTGGGGGGGATTTTTCTCTGTCCTGAAGCACCAGCTGTGGTGCTGGGCAGGGGGAGAAGCTCCCTGGGGACTGACCTTGCCCAGGGGGAGCTGGCAGTGGTTGGCATCTGTGCTGCCACTGCAGGCAGCAAGATCCTAAATGAGGAGGTGTAAGTCCTGCAGTGCCTCTCTCCTGTGGTAAGGCAGCTCACTAGACACCCACAGCTTCTCTCACTTTCTCATTACTTTGTAGACAATAAAAGCAAAATATTACCTGTTGGTTGTCAAGGTATCAAGCCTTAGAGGGGATTTTTCCCCCCTCTTTTTTTTTTCTTTCCCCAAGTAGTATGATATCTTGGGATTTTTAGACACTAATTGGATTTTTTTTTTTTTTTTTACTGCTGAGAGTATTCTTTCGTGAGGTGAACCTGTCTGCACACCAGAGTGCTGGGGGCAATTTATACCTGTGCAACTTATTACCTGCTCCTACACTGATTTGGCCAAATGGATCAGAACAGTACCTCCACCTGCAGTAGTGGATTAATCAATAGTACTTCTCACTCCTCGTGCAGGGAGAGCCTGATCTCCTATGTGACATTGCTCTTTCAGGTGTTCCTCTTTCCAATATTGTAATTAAAGGAAATCTGACCTATGTGTTGGAGTTAATAGATATTTTTATTACACATGCTCGAAGACATAAAATGGTTGCCAGTTCTTCCTTCTCTTCCAGCTCTGTCTGTCTGGTCCACTTAGCTGCCAGGATTGCCTGGAGAATATGTAACCTGGATTATTGTTAGGATTTTAACAGAAAAGAATATATTCTCCAGTGACAGGGAAAGGCAAGTGAGTGACAAAGGAGTGACAGCCTCCTGCAATGTCACATATGCAGAGATATTAATAGGCAGCAGCAAGACAAGGATCTGGTTCAGAGCATGGAGGGGCTGTGTCTGTCAGACATTAGCAATGTAGAGCCAATAATAACTTTATACAGGCAGACAGATTAGCTGCAACTTGTCACTGCCCTTGATGTTCTCATGGAAGGTGCCCCAAAAGCTGTAGTGAGCATAAACCACCTGGCACTAATTAACTCCTCATTCCAGAGAGGAGGTTGTCAGCGGCAAAGGGACCATAATGCTGGAGTATCCCATGTGTGCTCCATCCACAGGGATATTGCCAAGAGGGGTCACAGGCACTGCTTCCTGGAGCATCCCTGCATCCACTGCTCTTCCAGGTGCTTTCCAGGCTGATTCTGCCTCACTGCATTGTGAGAGAACAGTCTCAGCTGTTCTGTTTGTGTGGCACAGAGGGTTACAACCCTCAGGAACTGCTCTGCACCTCACCCTGTGTTACTGGCCTGTAACCATTCCTTCTCATCTTTTTGGGTTTTTTGTTTTGTTTTGATTTGTTTGGTTTTTTGTTTTGTTTGGTTTTAATCATTTCTGGAACAAAGTGTGAGGTTGGTAGACAGTGTGATGCTCTGACAAGTGGAAGCTTACATTTCTGATTATTTATTTGTATCTCTTGTAAATAGGTAATCCTTTTTTTCCCTTTCAAGTTAATGTAATTTAGTTGCAGAGAGATTAGGGAGCTTATCTGAATTCGGGGAGGAAGTTTGGTGTTCTGAGGCTTAAACCTTCATAATCAGAAATGTTGCTTCCTCCCTTGCTCCAGCTTATACCAACCACATCAGGTGCTCAGACCAATAACATGAAGGCTTTCCCTCAGTCTAATAATATCTGTAATGACTTGGATGCAGGCTCTAGCTGGGGATTAATGACTGGCTGGCTTTAATGGGGCTCAGATCATCAACTGCCTCTCTGTTGGTCATTAATCCCCAGGAAACAGCCTGTGCTGAAACTACCATTGCTTAATTAGAGCATGGTTGGCCAGTTGCAGCACAGCACTGGCTGTGGGTTTGGGGGGAATAAAGGGAATAAAATGGCTTTATGAACCTGTTGAGTGTCAGATGGACCTTCTCCCATTCTCCATGTGCCTAGAGACAGTGCAGCCTCAGGGTCAGGCTGGAAGGCAGATTGGCTGAGCTCTGCCTCTTCATCCTTGCACTCTTTCTCTGGCTCAGGACAGTCCTTATTTAACTTCAAGGCAGATAATTCTACTTTCCTTTAGAGCTGCTGGTAAGGTCTAAATGACAGTGAGCTGTATTTTTTCACAGATGGTAAAAGCAAGTTTTTAATGGAAAATACCAGGTTTAAGTCACCTCATTTACTGTGGTGCAATGGCATGGATTCTCCCCTCCTTCCACATTTCATGTTTATTCATTGCATTTTCCTTGCCAGTCTAGAGCCATAAGGGAAACACATTTCACCTGTAATTTTCTGAAAAGAATAAAAGAGATTTAATCCTTTTCTAGTTTGGATAAATGTCCATGTGATTCTCCCTTACCTTAAGATATAGAAAACTTCTTTACTTTACAGAAGTCTTTGACCACTGTTTATTCAGGCCCCAGTTTAAAGAAGATATTTGGTCACTGGCAATATTGATCATTCATTATGTCCCCAAACATAATAACCCTACTTTTACATGCTCCAAATGTGATCCAAAGCCCAGTGAAATCTTTCTCTTCAGTGGGTTTAGATCAGGCCCTGGAAGCACCTGAATATTGTGAATGAAGCTCCACAGTTTCCTTCACTCTCTGTTGGATATAAGGCTTGTGTTGTTAAGTTTATTCTTCCCAGCCTCAGGCTGACCCCTTGTTTTGATGTGGTCTGAGGGCCTAGATACCCAGGCCTGTGCTCCTCTGCTTCCCATTATCCATCAGCAGCATTTGATGCCAAAACAGAGGGGGGAAGATGCTTTTTCCACAGCCTCATGTGAAATACCGAACATTTAGATGCCTCTAGAACACACTACACACACGTTCCACTTTTATAAGGCCAGTATAACACTTCCAAAAGTTTTATGAATTCCAGGATGTAACCAGAGCCCTCGTTAGGCTGTTTGGGATAAGCCCTAATGGCCTGGCCCTGGAGCTGCTCTGTCACTCCCTGGGCTGTTTATGAGCAGTAGTTGTGACCAGGTCACTGAGAATGGAGCACCATCAGTCTCCACACAGCCTCTCCAAGGCTTTGTCTGCCTAGTCCAGCCTAGTTAAAATTTTAGGAGCAGTAAATGGGTAGATCATGAGTATGAGGTGATATTTTAACCAGTATTTCCAGACTCACTGAATCCTGAGCTATTCTCCAAATGCTTTCCATAAGAGCACAGCCAGGACAGCAACAAGCTGGAAGCTGCAGCACAAATCCATGGCAGGAGGTGATGGAAAGTGATCACAGCACTGATACTGCCTCCTGGGCTGTCATCCACAAATCCTGTGGCACTGCCAGCAGTTGGAACTGCACTGGAGAGCCACACGTGGGATGCTCTTGGGAAGCACACAAATATTTTGGAGTTTTATTTAAAGATTTGTGGGATCTTAACAGGATCTGTTGAAAAAGAAATGTGTAGAGGTTGAGTGAAGGGTTGACAGTTTGCTGGGTAAAACACCAGACAGGACAAGGTCACCAGAGGTCACTTGCTTTATTTCATGCATCCCACCCTGTTTATTGGAGGAACCACACAAGGTTTTTCTAGGTTTTGTTTGATTTTCACTGGGATGATGGTGTGCAACACCCCAGTGCAGTGAAATTAGTAGATGTATTTATAAATCTTCAAGTTACTTTTCAGGAAATATTAAGGATTTTATCAAGATCCTTAAAACCAAGCTTCAGCTGTAGAAAATTGCCTCATGCTGTGACTCTTTCACTGAGAATTTGAGTCCATTACCTACCTATTAAGCAGTTAGGAGATATGACTTTAATGGCTGTAATATAGGTTTTAATTTTAATGGAAAGGACCTGTAGCAGATGCTGCAGTGCAGAATTTCACGTGTTCCTTGCTCTTGTGGAGCTGCCTCAGTTGTAGAATTTAGACCAAAATATGGAGCTTTTGTCTTCAAAGGCAGGAGTAGAGTATGGTTAAAACTCTTTCAGTGCTGAGCCCAAAGGTAATCCAAGCATCACTGAAATGTTGTTTCCAGCAGAATTCCCAGGTTGGATCTGTGCTTAAACAGAGTACAGGGGCTCTGCTTCTGCTGTGACCTTCAGGAGAAATTCACCCAAATAGAAATAGGCCATGAACAGCTTGTGGGTGACTTTATCCTTTCTGTCCCCTGGCCTGTGGGACATTCCTTACTTCATTCACCTTCTTTCTTTCATGTCTTAGCTTCCAAGTCTTCATTAGAGATAAGAGGAGGAAAATCCAGGATGTTTTGCTTTGAGATAATCAGGTTTTTGGACATTTTGTCTTTCCACTTTGAACTGTGGGTGTTAGAGAAAAAATCTCAGTCCTCTTTTCCCAGACACTTCCTCACTTAATACTGATGTTGTGGGAGACTCTGCCTGCTTGGCAGTGTTTTTCTCCAGCTGAGAGAGGTAAATCCTTCAGCAGTTTGATCATTTCTGGAGCATCTGGAGTCTCACAGTCCAGGACTCTGGTTGGTTCCAGGTTTCTGAGGTGAGCTGCAGGTGTGAGACACAAACCCACCTGACCCTGGGTGGCTCTGGTTGTTTTTGCTCAGGCCACTCTCTGTAGCTCATATTTAGGGACAGAGATCTGTAATATTTAGCCCCCAGATCATTAAAATCAGATCTATATTTCAGCAGCTGGAGCACCAAGTCCTAGCAGGCAACAGAAAGCATTTTAATCCATTTATATTGATGCAGCCAGAAGAATAAAGTGTCTACAAGTACCCTGAGCTCAGCTGATACTCTAGAAGCAGCCTCTTTCACCAATTTATCTCTGTTTCAGTCACACAAAAGTGTATCCTAGCTGGGAGACAGAATTCTCCTACCCCAATCATATCCCAGTTCCTAGTGAAGGACATTCTGGGTTTTGCAAGCTCTTTGGGATGAGTTCTGTGAGAACTTCAGCCTGGCTGTAGCAGGATAGGACTGGCCACTCAAACACTGCTAATACTAATCACTGTCAAAATGGGGGTTTCTTTTTTCCTTCTTTTTATTTTTTTAAGCTGCATATAATCAATAACTCTTTGCATTGAGATTTCTGAACTGAGACAAAATACACAGGCTTTTAACATAGACTTTCAACTTGAGCACTGCTGGCACATTATGATGCCACATTATTTCAGTCACTAATGTCCTATTTTTTTCTTTATCAGTGCCCCAACAATGATACCAACTTATAATAATGATAACAAAAGCTGAATTAAAAAAATGTATTCTAAAGCTATTCTTCTGATTAAATAAAAGGATCATATGCATTAACTATGGAAAATTAAGAGTACTTCCTTTTTGAATTCTAGATGTTTGGGGCACATGTGACCTTTTTGTTTAGGTTGTGAAGCAGCTGATGTAGTGAGGGTCCTTATCCACAGCCAGGGTTCACAGGTCATATCATTGTATAAAGAATAAATAGGAGAAGGAATATAGCATTTAGGACTTAAGTAGCTGTTGTGCTTTGACAGATCTTTCATCCTTGTTAGAGTGCCATTTGGGTGGGATGCACATCTGAAATTTCTTGTAATATTCAGGAGTCACTTTTGTCATATTACAATATGACAAAATTTCTTGTAATATTCAGGAGTCATCCTTTTGTTGTTGTCCTTAAAACAAATAGATATTGAAGTCCAAGTGGGAAAACAGTGATTATTATTTGCTTGGGATTTTCCCTGTAAATAACTGTATATTGTTCCTGGACATAGCTTTGGCATAGTTAAGTAAAAGGAGGAATTTATACCAAGTTCCCTCATCTCCAATCCCTCATCTCTTCTCCCTCAGAAAACCCCAACCCCTTTATTCTGCACCTCCCAGTGCCTAAAACAAAACAATTGTGGCTTAAGGAATGAGATGCTACCAGAAAACAGTGCAATAACTCTTCCCTAATTCAGTCCACTTCTCCAGCCACTGTCAATTACTCATATGAAAACCAATTTTAAGTGTATTCTTCAAGGTTAAATTCCCCTGAAGCCTGTGGACTGCTGCCAGGGGCTGTGAACCCTTCATGCAGGTCACCCAGTATCTGAATCTTCTGTTGCAAATCACTGCTCTCCCCATTACTCCTTTGGCATGTACCTGATTTGGTTGACATTTCCATAATTAATTTATAACAGCAATAACCCTGAGATAAGCCTATTTATAGATTTGTGCAAGCTGTATAAGACTATAGATAAAATCTTGCTTCATTAACATATTTAAAGTACTTGGGAGACTCTTGCCTGATAGTGTGGTTGGTGTGATTATCAAATTATACGACGAAAAGCTCAAGTGTTTAATGTGCATTCAGTGCCTATAAGCTGCTTTCCACTTGAGATCACAAGGGTAATTCAGGGGACACAAATGCCGTCCTGGCTGTTGACCCAAGGAGTTCTGTGTACTGCCAGGCACTGTGGAGTTGGGGAAGGCAATTTCTCTTTTTCAGAGGTTTCCTTTCAGGAAATTTATGAATTCTCTGCATCCAATTCTCCGCAGTTATTTTTCTCCTTCTGTCATTGACATCAGTGCAAAGTCAAGGGTAAAATAATGTCAAATCAGAAATATACTCATTCAGCTCTCCCAGGTGTAAAAGTTATTTTATGGTTTGCATGCAAGAAAGAATTTGATTGTATGCATTTTTTTTCCCTAAATCATCTACAATATCTACTTTTTCTCTTTTTTTTTAACACAAAATGGGACTGTCTTTCCAAAAGTCAGAGACATTGTGCATGTGAAAGCATGGTTTGTCTCTGCATGTGCTGTGCAGGGGGAACTTCCCAGAGAAGCCAGGTATGCTGAGTGACACAGAGGAAATGCAGGCTGTGGCAGCAGCACGGAAATGCTGCTCAGTTTGAGTTCAGATAAAGCACAGAGAGGGCAAAGCGAGTGAGGTGAGTGGTGGCTTTTTAAAAGTATGGCAGAGTTTGTGTTGTGGCTCAACGCTGACATACACTCTGATGAGTTCCTCCTGACAGAAGCGTCCCTGAGATATTTTGCCACAAACCCAAGTGTTGCAGGAAGGTCTGGGTTCCCCGGAGGCTGTGCTGAAATGGAGATCAGAGCTCCATGTGTCCTGCTGGCAGAGGAGTCTCTGGACCACTCCAGGCTGCTGATGCTGCCAGATGTGCTCTGGGTGATGGATGGAGACTCCTCCCCTGTCCAGCTGCACAGGTAATTGCCAACCTGCAGCTGGAGTTGTGCTTGTTACAGACCTTAAGATATTTAATTTGTAAACACTTAATAAAGCATAGCCTACAGTAGCTTGGCTGGTCTTATCTGTCAACCAAATCAAAATCAATATGTCCCCGGGGGATAAGCCATGATTGTCTGGGCTGCGGAGTCTAATAGGATTAAGTGTTTGGGACCTTCTCTAACATTACAGTCCACAATCCTAGTTAGAGAAAGTTAAAGACCAGCTTGCCACTGTAGCAGGCATGATTGCTTAGGGGTCTGAAAAATCATTAAAGCTTGTCCTCTTAAACGTTGATTGTTCCCTAGTGATTTATTGACAAAACACAAAAAGTGCTCTATACTGCACTCTAATTATATGTATGAGGCTAGGAAATCTCATGGGAAATTAAATAAAATTTACAGCTTGATGGTTTTATGCTCTTGGGAGACATACCTTCTTAATAAGATCTTATAGCTGGGAATATTTATGAGGTTAAAATCTGTGGGCTTGAGCAAAGACCTAACCTTCGCAAAGGGAGGGGCCTTTGTGTTTTTCTTTCAGTAAATAATTTCAGTGAAAAGCAAGGTAGGCAAAAATTACAATAAAGGGATATAGTGGGAATTACCAAGTCATTGTATTCAATACCTGTCAATAGGGGGAACTTCAGAGGTGGGGAAGGAGCCAGGGCAGCTGCCTGCCCTTTGTGACATTCTGGTGTTTGCACTCTGTTATCTGTGACATTCCTGTTGTGGCCAGGTGAGCCCACGCAATGCAAGGGACAATCCAAAGTTTTCCAGCTGGGGAAGGTGTGGCAGTGATTGTCACAGGCATGTACACATGTCCTGCTGTGGGTGTTTTTCTCCTGTGAGCAAAATAATTCCTAATCATAGCATCAGAAAATATCCAGAGTTGGAAGGAGGTCACTGAAGTCCAACTCCCGGCCCTGCACAGGGTCAGACTTGCAGATCTGCAGCCTGGGCTGTTCTGAGTAAAACCAGGGAGCCCAAACTCCTTGGACATGTGTAATAATATCATCTTGATATTTGGGAACGGTCAGATATCACGTTTGCTATCAGAAATTATATATTTTAAATTGGTAGCTTGAGTCTGAGTGGGGCTGGTGAGAGCAGGACATCAGTTCAGTGTAATGGTGTCACCAAATTCCCTGAGACGTGGAGACTAAATCTGTACAGAGTCAGCTGTATAAATAAAAGAAACATGTCCTTTTCTCACGAGCTAGAGCAATTATGGGAGAACACAAATAGAATCAAAGGTGGTAAAAAAATTGGCCAGAAATCCCTAGTGAAGTTTTGAATGTTTTATTAAGTGGGACCCTTTGGAAGTTGGCCTAGCAGTAAAAACAAGAACACTTTCCTAGCGACTCGTCAAATGTAAAGGATAATTAATATACAGGACAATTCTCTCTAGGCCCCGAAGCAGTTTTTGATTGAGGCACTTAACTGGGACTTTGGAGAATTAGGTGCACCACTTGATTTTGATGTAGAGCAGCTTTGTGATATTGGGCAAAGACTGGCATCTCTCCACGCCACAGTTTCCACATGTAGATAGAATTGTGATTCTTCCTTTATCTCCCTTTCCTGTTCATCGTGTATTCTCTTTGAGGCAAGGACGATGAGCCAGGCTGCAGCACGTGGCCCCCAGCAGGGACCCTCTCTGTTGTTGTCACAGCCACAACAAGGGGCTTGTCCTTTATCTCTGTAACTTCTGAACATGTGCACTGATAACTCTCACCAACTTTTCCCTGCTGTCATCCTCCTCTTGGTCCACAATGAAAACAGAAACAGCTTAATTAGAATATGTTTGACAGGGATCCATGAGAAAAGATGCAAACTCTCCTGGCTGCACAACTTGATTGTGATTCTGTGGCTAATTAAAAAAAAAAATCTCTCATGGGAAGGAGAGAGGGCAGAGGAAGGGTGTCACCTACCCCTCTGTCTGAGAGAGGGTCTGTACTAATAATCTATGCCCAGGACTCCAGCTTCTCACCTCACTTACCTGGAGAAAATCAAAGGTAGCTCCATTAAAATGTATGAAAATACTTGGATGCAAAATGCCTTGACGTTAAATGTAAGGAGAATAAGCCTCTGTATATTAGCTTCTCCTTCCCCCAAATCCTTCTAAATTCAGCAGGCCATGTGAATCAGATTTGTGTTCCTGGAAGGCTGCCTTTTCATGTGATATCTCCAATCATTTATGGAGCAGACTTTCCTAATTTTGTATCCCCCGCCCCACACTCCTCCTCCCCACATGCACACACCTTATCCTCGCCCTCCTGCACACAATGAAATGTCTGATCAGTTCAGAGAGAGCTTAGAAAGCCTGTGCCTGGGATGAAGGAGAAATTTATTAGTGAAAGACAAGACTCCCTGATAATCAGGGAGTATTGAAATCCCTGATTTAATTTGAATATGGTACGGAGCATGTCTCTTCCTGCCCTCATTACCGCGAAGTCTATGCCTGATAATGTGTCTTTTTACTTAAGGATATTATGCTGGGGAAAAAATGCTTGATAGGCCACTCTAGCTGAGGTGAAAAGGTTTTGGTATGTTTTAATAAAGATGGATATCACTAAGAATGTTTGAAATATGTGGAAGTAAGATTTGTTACAAGTTACAAATCAAAGCCTAAAAATGTCACTTATCTCCTAATGATACTTCTACACAGATTATTAATTTCATTTTAGGAGACCAATGAATGTTACATTTTTATGACATTGATTAAATGTCTCACTGCCGTCCTCCCATCCATCCTTTTCATTTTCAAAAATCCATATCCGACTTTAACAAAACCCAGCTCATAAATTTGTGTTTTACTGCTCACCAAAGCAGAGTTGGATGGCAATCCGCCTGCTGACTTTGGATTTGCACTCCTCCTATCTCTCAGGATCACTGGTCTGCCTTGCTTGCTTTTTCCTACCCAAACAGTATTTCACATGTGGAACGTGTTTTTCAATATTCCCTCGCTATCTAACATCTAAAATGTTTTGGCACAGACAGCACAGCTGGTGCCACCAGGACTTCAGACAGGGGCACAGCAGCTGCAGCTCAGTGACTTGGGGAAAGTATCTTGAAATGTTTTGGTGGTCACAGATGGGGATTCATCCTGTGAGAGACACAAAATGTGCAAAATCCCCTCCCTGCGTGGACTGACCTGCCCCTGCCCTGGATATGGTTGGCTGACGTTTAGGCAAATTCCACATGGTGCAAAACCACATTGATGACATTTTCTTTCTCCCTCAGACTTACTCTTGTAATGGTAATAGAAGTTGTGTGAGGGAGAGGGACAGAAACTTCTTGTCTCTTCTCCTCTCCTGTTCCTCATCTCCTCTCCCACCCACATTAAACTCTACCACTGGCCTTACCACTTGCATATTTATAGTCTCCTGATCTCAGATGGATGAAAAAAAAATCACATGGGAAACAAACGAAGGGGAGCTCCAGTGAGAAGGGAAAGCCTTGGTCTGAGCTGTCCCTAACTTCAACTCCGCAGCAGGATTTGGTATCTTGAACACTATTGTGCCGTTGGGAACAAAGTCAAATTAGCAACAGTTCACATCCAACAGACAAAATCTAAAGAGAGCAGCAATGTTCAAAGAGTGTCTAATTGATATTGACTTTAACCTGCTTGTCTTAAACATTACTTCTCTCTTTAAGATGAGCCTCCTGCCAGGCCCCATGTCCCTCAGCACTGGGGTGTGAGCAGGGCTGTGGTGCCCTGGGCTTCTCTCTCTGCTTTCCTGAGGCTGCTGCTCCAGCAGGGATGGCCACAGCTTTGAGTGTATCCCGTGTTGTGACAGGAACAGCCACAGTGCCGAGGCCAGCAGTACCAATTGGCCCCAGACAGACCACCCTGGTCACCTCCCCAAATCCATCCCTTGGAGATGTCACTTCAGAGCCAGCTCAGATCATCTGGGGCAGTCAGGGCTCAGCAGGTCCCATGTGAACAGCCAGGCTGGACCATGGGGAAGGGTCAAACTGAGCTCCTCAGGGCTGTCCTGGTGTTCCCCCAGCTCGGGAGAGGCTCTGCCTGCAGGGACGACGTGGCAGCACACTACTCTGGTCCCTTCTCTCTCCTCCCTCCTCCCTCACGTCGCACACTCAGACACATGGGATGTTTCATAAAGAAAAAATATGGCATGTTTACAGAGAGAAATTTCAAGAAGTGTTAATTTAATATGCTAAAGTGTTCCCTTCAGCATTTTACCTTTGTTGTTGTTTTCACAAAACAGCCAAGACTAAATAATGAGCCCAGAGCTGTGCCCTTTGGTAGTGTGATACCTCATTACCCACGAGCGGCCTCCATCTGCCCTCATGGCTGCACAGGGAGCCATTACGATTATGATGGAAATCTCAGAAGCCATTACCAAGATGCAACAGAGGGCCTACTGCAGACAGCCTAATGGACTAATTTGTAATTGGGAGAGGGAAATGACTTAGCGAGCTCAGGCTTGGTTTTGATGAGTGTGGAAGTGCGCATGCTAAATGTGATAAATGAACAGGAATGCTTGTTTGCGCAGTGGGTTTTACAAGGCCTTCAATCTCTCCTGGGGATCGGAGGCGTGCTGACAAGTCTTGAGAAGCGAGGAGGAAAGGGCTCAGGGGAGGCAAGGGAGATGCAAAGAGAGTAGCTAAGGATAAATCGGTGAGGAAAACTAATGGCAATAAAAACCCAAGGAAATGGCTGCGTCTGCCAGGAAAGCAGTAATTAGGATGCTTTTTGCGTGCATATCTTTAGCTATTAAAATCAAAAATGAGAGTGCACCATGGCATTTGCTAAGTTAAGAAAGAAGGAAAGAAAATGCCACGTAGAATGAAAGGCAAGCAGTGTTTTAAACCTGCGACTTCTGTCCAAAAGTGCAGCCATGTCTATAATCAAGCCCATTTGTTGAGCACAAAGCACTGGTGTGACAGAGGAAGGGATTCCTTCACTGAGGATCCTTCACAAAACTCTGCCCTATCCCTGGAAGTGTTCAAGGCCAGGTTGGATGTGCTTGGAGGAAGCTGGTCTAGTGGAAGAAGGTTGGAACTTGATGGTCTTTAAGGTCCCTTCCAACAAGAACCATTCTATAGTTCTGTGACTCTAAGAGAGGCCAAATAGCTGCAGTGGGAAGGTCCTGAGGCTTTGCCCTAACACAAAGTTAGAGACAGTAATTGTCCCCAAGCAGACCAGAGGAGAGCACTGGAAGCTGCTTCTGGGTGCTGCTCCAGCTCTGTGGAAACAGAGGTAGCTTTGGTATGAGTTCTGCAATCTGTAGGAAGCATCAAGGAAATGCATATCCCAGGGTCTCTCCTGACTTTTGTCTGGATACCTTTTGGGGTGGTTTTTTTTCTCAATCTGTTTCATTACTGCCACACAAGAGTCTGTGCATTACCCTGAGTTTCCTGTCAGATCTCTAAGTGCAAGGATTGCCTGGAATAACACATGCACATAGATTCACACTGCATGGGGCCCAGATGTTTGGTTTCCTCCTGTGCTTTCAGCTCATACCAGGCCATGATTCACACCAGTCACATTTAAGTTTATGCTTAGGTTAGGCTCTTACACACCTTTTGCCGTGATTAATTTCCTTCTGGTTTAATATCCTTTGTCTGTTTGAGGCACAGAGCAGGAAACAGTGGTGAGAACACCTCTGGATGTGCACAGGTAACCAAAACCATTGCAAAGGAAACACAGATGGGCAAAGAATGTATGTACTGAAAATGCCACATGCTCAGCTCAGTGCTAGGGTTTTGTTTGTTGTGCTGAGGGAGATCCCAGCATGGCTCAGACCCTCTGGACACTGCAACACATCCAGTGAGTACCTTTGCATTTTTAGTCAAATGGCACCGTGGTTTATTTCCTTGCTCTTCTCTTCCTTTTTCTCACTGAGAGCATGTTACACACCATTATTGCCAGACAAGGAATCATTTATGACATAAAGGTGCCGAGCTTTAAGACACTAAAGGTACAAGCCGTTATCTGTTATGAGCTATAGACTTTTCCAGTTTACATCCATTTATCCTATCGAAGGGCAGATCATGGGCTGCTGCTGATGCCAGCACAGAGGTTGTAAATAAACCCAACTGCCATGCAGCAGGCCAAAATTAGGAATTTATTTATTTGATTGTTGTTCTTGTTTACTTTTTATTCTAGTTAGAAGACGAAATAGGATGTAATGAGGAAAAAC
Organism: Lichenostomus cassidix; assembly: GCF_008360975.1. NCBI lineage: Eukaryota > Metazoa > Chordata > Aves > Passeriformes > Meliphagidae > Lichenostomus > Lichenostomus cassidix. The sequence continues at coordinate 1,636,937 of NC_139499.1, forward strand.
AAAAGCAGAGCTTACATTCTTGTAGCCTGTAAATACCCTGGTTCTGTCATGGAGTGGAGTCTGGGTTTCTGGATGTGTGTGCCTGTGGCTGATCACTCCTGATGTGACCAGTGTGTTTTGGCGAGGGAGCAGTGTGTGACTCCAGAGTGCTGGTGGTGACTTTCTGACCCTAAGCAAATAATTTAATCTCTGAATATCTCCTGGCAGAGTTTACAGTTCCATCTGTAAATAGGGGATGTTAACATTGTCCTGCTTGGAAGTCTGTCAGGAGGCTTTAATTCATCAATATTTGTGAAACACTTTGAGCTGCCATATAAATACAAGTCATTAATCTGTCTTATCTAAAAATCTATTGAAGTTCAATCTTAATACAGACATATTCTAGATAACTTTGTTCTGCTGCTAACAATCGAAAAATCGTTCCCAAACAAGTTTATGAAGGGGTGTACTGAAGTTGAATGCATGTTAAAAAGAAAATTTAAATCTCCTTAATGTTTTGACTGCACTCATAAATGAGGAATGTTGCTCTGCAGTAATTCATACCAGACCTGGGGACACACAATCCCGTGCCTTTGGATTAACCAGTGTGCACAATGTGGAATGCACACCAGCTTCAGGGGGTTTGCTGGCCTTATGCAAGATGCAAGAGGAAAATAATGTCATTTGAAGACCAGAGAAAAAGAAATTATTTTTCTTCCCAAATACGCTCTGCTTTCAGTGTATTTGAATAAGACCACAGAGATGGAGCCTTTAGGTAACAATAATGGGAACTTGCTCCCTCCTTCCTCCATGTGGTTTCCCTCTAACTATTGCCACTTGTTCCTTGTTGTCCCCATGTCACTCTCTGGCTTTTCTTCTCATCAAAGTCAGCCCAGAGGCTGTGAGGATATGCTACAGCCCTGGCTATGGGGTGGAGAATTCATAAACCCCATATATATCATTGAGGCCCTTATGAACAAAGTCTTCAGTGCCTAAAGCAGCTGCTTTAATGCTCTGGCTCTGTTGAGCCTAAGACAATGGACCTCTGATGAGTATTAAACAATAATGTTAAAAATAAAAATAGGATATAGTTGATTCATCAAAATGTGTACATGGAAGACAGATATAGCCAGCAGTATTTGACCTCATAACTAAATTACTTGTAAATATGTATGGGTATGTTAATGCCTTTACTCTCTGATTTCAAAGGATTCAGTGTTCAAGAAAGTGACATTTTTGTGAGTAACTGTTTTCATTGAGTAGATGTGTTCAGCTAGACCTGCCAGACTGGGCTGTCTTAGGAGAGCTCCGAGGAGATCATGCACATGGGAGAAGCCCTCAGACACTCATGTCAGTCTTTCCCTCACATTTCCCCTCTCCACCACTTCGTCTTTCCATTTTTTCTGCTTGCTTTCTTCCCCATCCTCTAGAACAGGCTTGCAGCTACCAGTGAGTTAGAGCTGCTGTGTTACTGAGGCATGACCAGCTCTTTCTGCTAACAAGTGGAAGTACAGAACACCACAATAGGGGACTTCATTCTGTGTAAATCTGCACAATCCTGATGAGCTTAATGATACTATATTGATTTACAACAAATAAGAAATTAGCCTCTCCTTGTTGCCAACTACACATAAGCATGAAAACATCCATTTTTTATTGGAGCCTTCACATAAATGTTTATTAGCATTTCCCTTTCCCTTTTAGTTCTGCATTTTACCAGGAGTCACTCCAAGACCCTTGGTGTTTGTAATGTGGAGATTTATCTTGGCCCGTTTCCATGGTGACACCTAAAAACGAGCCATTTCGAGGTGCTGACCTGTCCTGTGTTATTTCATACGTGTGAAACATCAACATTTTGACTCCTTTGGTGTTTCCTCTGAGCACAGAGGTACGTAAATGGTCGGAGTCTTTAATAAATAGCCATGTGTGGGTGCTGTTTGTATTGGGATGATGCCGAGGTGGTAACAAAAGCATCACAGTTATACAAGGCACCTGGGAGCGAGGAAGGGAGAAGGAAAAGAGCTGTGCAGTATAAAGCAGTCTTTTCTCTCATAAATACCTGGCTGAAAAACAACTCAGTGGAATATAAAAGTATGGCAATGCGGATGTGGATGCGTGTGAGTGACGGAGGGTCCAGGAGAAAGCTGGCTCTGAGACCGAAATGCTAAACTACCTGAAGTGGAGAGGTTAGAGTTTATTCCCAGCTCTGCTTACTGGGTCACGGAGAGCAGCTGGAGCAGAAAATTGTATGCAGGAAGCAGGGTGAGGGCGAGGGGCAGCGCTGGCTCCAGGGGCTGGAGGGAAATCAGGGCTGTGCCAAAGTGGATTTCCTAGAGGGGAGAGCCTGGCCAGAGGGAAGGACTGGGAGCAGCATTCAGGAGGCTTTGAAGGGAGCCAGAGAATGTCTGCATGGAAGCAATGAAGTGCCTGACAGGGTAACACACGTAGGAGGGCTCTTCTGCAGATATTTCATATGCACCAAGGAATATACATTTTTAATGACTGCAAATGGGATGGATCTCAATGTTATGTTGCTTTTGTAAGACAGCAGCTCATTCCCTGGTGTTGGGATATTTCTGCCACACAGAAATAACAAAAAGAAAACTTGGGGTTTACCACACTATCCCGATTTAGCATGTTCAGTGATTGTTTTCCATGTTGGGATCTGCTCTCAGTTGCAGTTAATAGCTTCACATTCAGACTACCAATCTCAACGTTTTGCAGTATATACTGAATGTAGGTGATGTGCATATATTTTCCTTTTTTACTCCTTTAGACATTTTGCAACATCCAGGAATGGGACCAGCAGACAGTTCCTTTAAATGAGAACAGGAAATGTGAGGTGTGTTGGAGAGGAGGGCCTAATTTTAAGTGCTAGTCAACTGCAACAACTGATAATCTGGAGCCTGTTCAAACCCATTTAGAGAACCGTTGAATTTTTAAGTGCCTTTTGATTCTCTCTTTCATTTATTTTAACTGATCTGCAGGGATTAGGAGCTTGGTAGGGGAACACCATAATGCTTGCCAAAATGTGTGAATAATTAGGATGCCAACGATGTGTGCCAGATAGGAGGGGAGTATTCACACTTCTGATTAGATTCACTGAAATACTGTTGTAAATCATGGCTGCCAAGGTAACTTCGAGCTCTGAGAAGTTCCTGCTGCCGCAGGAGCCAGCTGTGGTGTGGCAGAGCACCCAGCTCTCTCTGGCCATAGGTGGGCATGTTTTGAGGAGCTGATTTGTTCTGCTCTGAGGCAGAGAGGGCAGAGGTTTGGAGGTGTGGTGCTGCACAGGTTGAGCAGACGAATTTCAGTGCTAACACCTATGTGCTAACTACTGAAATTCAGGTGAGGAGAGGACAGGTTACTGCTCAAAACCTGAGGGTTCACCAGCATTATGAGAACCTTTGCATTTCCCAGAACAGACTTTTGACAAATGTCAGTAGTAGGTACAATGGCCTACGGGAAAAAAAGTGAGATAGGGTTTATCTGGCTTTCCTTTTCCTAATCCATAATCCTCAGGGAGCTGCAAGGAAGGACAAGCTCTCCCTGATGCTCTGCAGCACTCCTGCACACAGCCAAAGTGTCATCCCAGTCCTGCCTCTGCTGCCCTGGGTTCACCCAAAGGCTACTTGGAGCAGCAGGTGGCCACCAGATTGCAGTGCTGGGCAGGTGTTTCACAGGCAGATCACAGTATTGATGCCAAAGGTGGATTAAACTCCCAAGTATCATCTTAAAAAAATCAAACCTTCATAACTGTGTGCCTTTCCTTTCCCGTTTTCACACATTTGGTCCCCAAACAACATACATCAGCATCAAGAGGAGAAAATGGGAGTCTGTGTTCCCAAATGAGGGCCTGAGTGAGAGCTGGAGCTCACTGGAACATTAAATCTCACCTACACACCGTGCAGCTTGTCTGGTGATGTGAACAAGTGCTGTGCTTGCCAAGGAGAGGAGCACACCTCAGAGTGGAGGGAAAGAAATTCCGTGTGAGTGAAGAATGCCCAGGACAGTAACTCACATGGTGCTGGGAGCTCCAGCTGTCACACTGCCCTCGGACTGTCTGGCTTGGGAGAAGGAGCAGGGCATGTCTGTGCTGGAGGGTAGAGCCTGCTGACTCTGCAGGGTCAGTGACCAGTGGGATCCAAGCCAACAGTGCCCTGGAGCCAGGAGGGACATCCCTGTCCTGGGGGCACCAGGCCAGCAGTGCTGGTCAGGGCAGGGAGGGATTGTCCTGCTGTAGCTCACCTTGAGTGCTGGGGCAGTTTGGGCACCACAATATAAAAAAGGCATGAAGCCATTAGGGAGCATCCACAGAAAGGAGAGGAGGGTGGGGAAGGGTCTGGAAGGGCTTTATGGGGAGCAGCTGAGGGCACTTGGAATGTTCAGGTGGAGAAGAGGAGACTGAGGGGAGACTCATCACAGTTCCAGCTTCTCATGAGGGGAAGAGGAGGGATAGCTCCAATCTCTGCTCTGTGTGACAGGGACAGGACCCAGGGAACAGCTGGAGCTGTGTCAGACAGCGTCAGGTTGGATCTCAGGGAAAGGTTCTTCCCCCAGAGGGTGCTGGCACTGCCCAGGCTCCCCAGGCAATGGGCACAGCCTGAGGCTGCCAGAGCTGCAGCAGTCTTTGGACAGCACTGCCAGGGATGCATAGGGTGGCATTGTTGGGGTGTCTGTGCAGGGACAGGAGCTGGGCTGGATGATCCCTGGGCATCCCTTCCCACTCAGAAGCAGTCCATGTCCTGGGCACCCTGCTCCAGGCTGGAATAACCCTACACACACCTCCCAGATATCCCTCCTTCCTCTCCCTTTGGAGGTTACTCTGTGAGGAGAGTGAAGCTCAGCAGCAGCAGAAGCCAAATCCCATTTCCCAGCTCCTGATTTCTCCACCTGCTTCCTCCAGGTCTGTAGGAAAAGCCAATCCCAGAGACCCCATCTGGGTATGGACTTCAAAGGCCAGTGTGGAAGAGTTTGGTGTAGGCTGAAGAGAGTGCAATAGATGGGAGAAGAGGTTTTTTAGGGGACAACCCTAAAAAATTAACATGGCATTTTCTTTTTTCCATAAAACACTCTTAAACTGTTCTTACAGCCAGCATAGGTCTATTCAGACTTGTACTAGTGGAAGGTACTGTAGAGTCAGGGCATCATTCATGGTAGAGGGCAAAAATACAGTGAATACCATGATTTTGGGACTTTCATGGAAATATCTGCAAGATTTGATTGAAATGAGGGAACTTTTGTATTGCTATTTCCATGATTTAGAAATTGTATTAATTTTGCCTCCCTTTAATATGAAGCTTTTGGTATTTTTGCTTTTAAGTTGTCATTCTTTAACCACAGTCAGTTTTAGTTATGCCATTTTCCTATTTTATGCGCCACTTCCCTGTTTTTCCTCCTAATTTCCCTTTTTATAAGTGGATTTCTTGAATCCCAAAAATGTTAATAAATAAATAAAAATAACGCAAATCTGCCTCCATCTTTCAGAAAGTCTAGAAAGATGGTAAGGTAAAAAGGCTTTCAAAATCAGAGCTGTTTGTTATCCTGGTGTTTGCAGAAGCCAGTGTGAGTAGGGCAAGGGCTGCTGCTGCAGAAAGAGCTTTGTAGTCAGGGCAGTGTTGTCTGGAGCTGCCCTTGTTTCCCTCCTCAGTGAGACACAAACCCCCTTTGAAGTGCAGCAGCAATCCAGATACAAGGGTAAAGGATCATGAAACAGGACATGACAGAGGATGGCTTGTAACCCAAATGGAATGGAGAAAATGAGCAACACATGAGGGATGTAAAGAGAGGGGAGAGACACATCAAAATCACCTAACCATCCCTGATGCCTTTGGAAATGGAGAGAGACAGGAGAAATAATACATATGACTCCCTTTAAATCATAAGAATTGTTTTTCACAATTCAGTGGAAGTCTGAAGGAGATTTCTGTGGAAGGCTGGGAACCTTGTAAAGTCCCTGAGAACCACTCAGTGCAGATTAACATTTGGCAAGGGGAGAGAAAATACCTTCAGCAGCTCTTGGCCTTTTAACTGCACAGACAACTGGTCACACAGCCAAGGTGTTGCTCTGTGAAAGGTCACAATCAATACCTGGCATCTTTGGTGCCACGTCCTCTCTCCTTTGTGTCTCATGTACCCAGTTTTCCCTGTCAAAACCAGTTGAACAAATCACAATTCATGTCGCTGTTGGAAGCTGAGAGTCTCTGCTCTCCTTTGCTGTTCCTGCCTCCCCACCTGCTGCAGGGGCTCTGAGCTCTGGGGGTTATTTTTGTGACACTGCACGCAGAAATGCTGGATTGGTTCAAATTTGGTATCCAGACATCTGACTTCTGACAGCAATAAATTGGTGACAGGTTTTCCTGCTTGACTTCCTGCTTTGATGCTGTCCATCCAAAGAAGCTATTCTTGCAAATGTCTGATTAAAGACATTTTTTTTTCCCCTTGAGAATGTCCCAGACTGAGTGTTGGCAGACAGTGAGGACAAAAAGAAGCTCCCCTGTTGAGCAGGTCCAGGATGGGTGCCCTTGGGTGGAAGTCTTTTTCCAGTAGTCACTGACAGGACAGTGGGCTAGATGGACCCTTGGTCCCTCCTCCAGCAGCTCCTGAGGTGCATCATCCTCATTTTCAAACTGATCCACCTGGAAGGATGGCTCGGAATTCTGAAGAACTGGAAATTAATTTTTAAAACGGTGCTTTAAAATAATTATTTTTAATTGAATAAATTTATACATTGCAAGAATGTACCTTATGTATTTCCAAAGATTGATGGGTCTGTGTCTTTCCTGCCAGCAGTGTAAATTAGGAGTGATTTTGCTCCAGTTGTGCTAGTCTGAGTTAATCCTAAATGAAGAGAGACTCCATGCCTTAAGTGTGCAGCTTTTTTAAGAGAGGCATGAGAGTGACAGTCCTAGCAAAATCACTTTAACAACTGGATTTTACCACTGGCACCTTTTAAAACCCCAGCTCATCATCTGAGATCCCATTTTGTACAGCAAAAGGTACTTGCTGGCCTGTCCACTCGCATTGGCAGCAGCTCGACTTGCTAAGGATGATGGAGCCTGGGGCTTTGCTGGTGGGGAATATTTTCCACATCCCATCTGCATCCCTGTAGAACTTGACCATTAGTCAGGCTACTTCTAAATGATGCATCTCTTTTAGAGATTTCGACTGATAACAAATGAAAGAGCATTTTTTTCCTTCCCTCATTATGCAGGCAGCTGTGTGACAGCGTTCTGACAAACTGTGTTATCTCAGGCTTCCAGCTGCAAGCTGTTCTCATCAATACTGCTGCGAGCTGCTTCCTACTAACCCTTGTGCCTTTATGCCCGTTTTTATCAGAATTCAATTTTAATGTGAGGACAGCCAAATATAATGCCAGATGTGGGAAGCAGATAGTTTCCTTTGTACAAGAACATAGCAGGGGAGGTCTTCTAAAGGACCAGCCACACGGTGTGCGGAGGGACTGGGCTGGAATCATTATGTTTGATTCCTGGGGCTTATTCTTTTTTTTTTTTATTATTATTATTCTAAAGTTGCCATTTCAACCTTTACTCACATTTGCCTTGGCACTGAACTGGAAAGAGAAATTAAACAACAACAAAAGAGCTACAATTTAGGAGAAAACAGAAAAGGCAATGTGCATCCACGGCCTCGAGTTCACGGTGTGCTGAAGGTGCTCAGATTGCTTTCATCCTGACTCCTTTCAGCTGCTCTGAAGAACCAAAGGAAACTGCAAAACAGCTGCAGGAAAATCTTGTTTGACATCTACTGAAATTACTATTCCTGAAAATGTGACCTGGTTCCTCCAGCCAGAGCACCCCAGCCCAGGCAGGGAAGGCACCAGCAAATCTGTGTACACTCAGGGCACAGAAGGATGGAATCCTTCTCCCTGTAGCACTGGGCTGTTGTTCTCAGTTTATAGCACAGAGCTGGATTTTGACAGAGAAGCTGAATGTTATTGAAAAATCAGTTCCAGTTTTGCTCAATTGCAAGGGAAGGGAGCCAAGCCAAAACCAAGTCGCCCTTCACAATTTTTATTCTAATAAAAATGGAAAAAAAAACCTGTATGAGAGAGGAATGCCTCTTTATCCTCATATTTTAGTCATCACTGTCATCACTAGAAATGCTGAGGCCTCCAAACCTGTTGGGTTTTTGCTGTTACCTAGAGGGATTTGTCTGGCCAGGCTGGTGTTGTCAGCCCCCATCTCCCCCAGCCATAGCCCAAAGCAGCCTCACACAGCTTGTGCACCTTTAATTTGGGGTTGGCACTTCCCACTGGGGTTCTCTTCAAGCTCCCTAAATGAGTAGCATGTAGGATCATGTTTGACTTGTGCTGACCCTGGAGCTTTTCACATGTTTTTAACTCATTTATGACATTAAGCAACCACTCATTGCACTTTAACAAATCAAGTTACAGTCCCAAAAGAATTTGTTTCATGCTCTTGAGTGGTGCAGTAATTTATTAGTCCAGGAATTCTCATAATTTAGTGCTCTATTTTAAGTAGTTCAAGTCAAATTAATAGGAGGGTTTTCTTTAGGAGTAATGTCATCTATGCCTATATATAGAAAAGCTATCATGTTAATTAGGTTTATACTGTTTTAAAATAGACACACAGACGTGCAGACATTTGTGTTGATTTGGGTACTTAATGCAGGCCCCATTGGCCCAAATTACTGCTTTGCTCTTGTTGCTTTACCCTCTCACAGACACGTGCAAACATCCTTTTGGCCAAGACAAAGAAAATCCGCTTGTGTCTAACAAGGAGAGTGGAATAAGATGTAAGTTTATTGAATAAGGGGGGAAAAAATCACATTAACCCCATAAAATACACAGTGTACACACTGGGAAGACCTTCTTTAGAGCTATTGTGGAAAAATATCTGTTCTTGTCAAAAGCTGTCCTGCACTGCCAGTGAAAAGGTATTAGGTGCAGGTGTCAAACATGCCTAATGAGGCATGAGCAGTCGACAGCCAAATAACAGAGATTATAGGTACAGAGGACTGTGAATGAAGTGTGAATAGCAGCCAGGATGTATGACTGACACAGAAAAGAGGAGAAGACAGGCAAGAAGAAAGAAGATACATCACTCACTTAAGGAGAATGGACATTTTGAATCACTTGATTGATACCTTCCCATCCAGTAATCCTACAACTTTTAAGATCTACATTTAAAAATAACCTAAATTGTTCCTCCAAGAAATCATGAGTTTATTATAGGTCTTCAGGGTATTTTGCCTAACTCTGAGAGCAGAGGAGAAACACAATAAATGGCTCTGTGTGTGTGTACGAGCACATCAAAAGTTTGGGCACACCGATTGCATTGACAAATCAACAGCCTGGTTGTGAAGCTAGAAAAGTTTCAGGTAGCAGTATTTAAAACCCAAACTCTGACTCATTCCATTCCCAACTAGAAGTAGTTTGTAATTAAACTGCATGTAACAGCATCTCCATTTCATCTGGAGGCAGATATGAAGGCCAATTTTTAAGGAATTGTTTGGGGAAAAGTGGATGTTCCTGATTTTTTTTTTTATTGCCCAGCCCTCCTCTCCATCTGTTGCTTTCTTCTGTTGGATGGAGTCAAAAAGTCTCTTTATATCTAAACAATAAATCTACAGTGCTTAAGATATGAGTAATTTCATAGATGAAATTCCAAATGCTATTGGTGTTATGAAAATGTCTGGACAGCTCATGTCAGAGTTAAAGCCTTATCCCTGATATATTTCCATCTGAAGACAAAAATTCCATGATAAGAAGCTGTTGTGCCTTTCTTTGGTCTCTAACTGAAGCAGTGGGGTAACATTTGAAGTTTGTATCCCTGAGAAGGATACCTTGCCTCTTGGCTAAGAAAAATAATTATCCTGCTCAGATAATTCATGCTGTTGGCACATTCAGAAACAGCCTGGGGGCTCAGGGTTGCTGCCTTTGAACTCGGTGGGAGTTTGGGGATTGACTTGAATGGGAGGAGGTCCTCGGGCTCTGGGTGTATATTGCACCAGCCAGGATTTTTGGTCTGTTGTTGCCACTCGGAGCATCCATGGCCAAATGGAGCTTTAGATACCAGGCCTGTTGGGTTTTCTTTGCTGGCAAAAATGGGAAGAATCTAAACCTTCACGGATGGATAAGGGAGGATGGCAGAGAGACACCCAGCTTGTCCTGAACTGAACAACACGGAAGGATTGTTGTGACCACTGCTAAAATCAGGGAGATTCTGGTGAGGTTTGCCGGAGAGCTGGGAGAGACACACATCCCTCCTTCTTCCCATCCCTGCCTGCTCCCCCCAGCAGTGTGGGATCGGTGTGGGATCAGCAGGGATGGGTCACATCCTGCACTCCAGTATTCCAGGAGTAATTGCCTGATTGAATGTGGCAGCAGATGGCTTTTTTCTCCCCCCACCTTGCTTTTCCCTTCAGGTTTTCAATGCACGAATAACAAAAGTTATTTAAAAACAACAACAATAACAATAACAACCCCACCACCCCCTCCCCAAGCCACACCAAGAGGGAATTGTTTCCCCTCAGGATAGAGAGCTGGATAAATGAAGTAATAGGTAGCCCGCCTCCGTTCTGGGGGTGGGGAGTGTTGACTGCTGTTTGCTCATAGCCCAGCGGTGTTAACAAGCCGTAGATTGTTAGTGACAATCACACACTCTCTGGCACTTAAAGCAGAAGGCTTGATTTAATCGCAGAGCTGTCATTTATTATTCTGTTGTGCTATTCCACTGGGGGAAGCGACTGATCAAGCGCCTGCTCCCCAGAGCAGAGGGCTCTTTTTTTTTCTTTTTTTTTTTTTACCCCTTTTTTTCCTTTTTTTTTTTTGTTATGTCTAAATCCTCAATACAAATTGCAGTATTTCTGGACTCCCAGCGGGACCCATTAGTGCCTGTGGGGCATTAAAGATCATTAATAGTGCTGTCAGATGGGGAGAGAGGGAGAGAGAGGGAGGGAGAGGGAGAGGAAGCTGGCGAGCCAGCCAGTTGCTGAGCTTTCTCAGAAATCGGAAATTAATACATCTGCTTCATTAATACTGGCCTGTGTTTGATGTTTGTTAGCTGGCAACTTTAATGATGTAGGTTAGCACCAGTCGGGCACTTGCATGAATTGGATTCTTTCAATTACCTAAAGTTCCTTTTCCCCATCCTCCACCCCCCTCTTTCTCTGCCCAAAAAGTCAGCCCTTAATTAGCAACTCTAAAAGAAGAGGGAGAAGCAGGAAAAAAGGCTGGATTTTTCCTTCCCCTCCCCAAGTGTGACAGCCATGATTTGCAACCTTGCCTGGATCCCATTAAGTGCAGCTCTCTTCCAAGCATTTAACTGTATGGTAATGGAGAAGAAATGTTTTAATCACTGTGAACAACATGTTAATCAGTGCTGTGACTGAACACTAGGTATTAATTGGGTTAGGGTAAAGTGTTAACGTTTGCATCCAAGAATGCTGCTATCAAGTGCAGAGAAGACACAGATTCAGTGCTTTTGGCAGCTCTGAATCCCAAGGCGGCTGGGACTGGCAGGGTGACAGGGAGTAAGGAATGGGTTCAGCCCACCCAGAGCATGGATGGCACTGCCTTGTGTCACCAGCCTTCATCCCCCTTCCCTCAGCCAGCTCTGCTGTCCAGCAAAGTTTATCCAAGACTTCTCTGGCTCTTCTGACAAACTCAGCAGCACCTTGGCTTTGCTTGGATGTGTCCTAGCCCAGGGTTCTGAGATCCTTCTTGCATGGCTTGGGGATCTTGTCCCCTGCATGTCTTGTCCCAAACATGCAAGAGCAGTTTTCTCCAGATGTGCTCCATGCACCCCAGTCCCTGGGCATCGTGTAACCTGCATGTCTTCAGGCATCTCAGGACAGAGCTCTGTGCTGTGTCCAGCCTCAGGGGTACTGAGGTGTTCCCCTGAGAGCCAGCACTGCTCACCTGGCAGCTGATCCTCTCAAAAGCTGGGTAGGAGGCCCAGCCTGCATCAGGAGAGAGGAAAGCTGGAGTGATGGTCAGTAGCTGCCAAGGTGCTGCTGCAGGTTTCTGGAGAACTGCCCAGGAGAGAGCAGAAGGCACAGAGGTTTGTAACACCCTTGTGGCTGCAGTGCTGTTCCTGCCTGATGTTTGGGTTATGCCTGGAGACTGCCACTGCCTTCCTGTCTGCTCCCTTCCTGTCTTCACTTGGAGAAAATATCTGGTACTTGCACCTCCCAGACTGGGAAGGCAGGTCAGAGAAGGAATTTCCATGGGGGGAAGCCTTTGCAGAGCAGCAGAGATGCTCTTTGCTGTCCTGTGGGCAGCTCAGCTCAGCTCAGCTGGCTCTGGTGGCACCATGGCAGCACAGGAGCAGCAGTGCAAACAGGAATGAATCTCAGAGGCAAAACAGATGCTCTCTGGATGGGCTTTGTTTGGTTTGTTGACCTCAGAGTAGTTTTGAAGTGCAGATGCAGTGGCAGTTGTTTTCCATGAAAAACAATACTGGAAGTCATTCTGTGAAATTGTCCAGCAGCAGTGACTGATTTATGCTGTTGAAGAAAGAACCTCTCTTGTTACTCAGCTAGCCACAAACCATTTGCAGCATGGATAGTGGAGGATAAAATCCATATAAAAAGAAAAATCAGATGCTTTGTGTTTGGTGATTGACTTTACTTTAGGGTTTAAACTAGACTAGAGGAGATTAGATTAAAATCCAGAAAAGAATTTTTATTTTCCCAATGTCCACAACACCTTTCCTTGTTGTTCTTCCTTAAGAACAAACTCAGTGAGGAGACCAGGAGCCAGGAACAGTGGTTCCATGAAAGGCATTTCTTGATTTAGGATTTCATTTTGGATTTTAAAAAGTCCATAGTCATACAGCACAAAGTGCTGATGTCCTAGAAAGCATCTAACACAGTCAAACATTTAGAAGGGATAACTTTGTCCTGGAAGACTGCAGCTGGACCCAGCATTGTCATCCTGATTTCACCATGAACCAGGCATCACCCTTCCCCCCAAACAGGAATAAAAGTATTTCTTGCCAGTTTGTTCCTGCTCAATTCAAATAAAATACACATTGCCAGATGATGTGGCAGAGTGGTCATCCTGAAGTAAGGAATATGAAACTATGGCCTGATGCTTTCAGCATTTCGTTCATCATGGTGTGACACCAGTGTGCTTTTTTTAATAGATATGAAATTATTTCACTAAAGGACACTGATGCTCTCATCCTTCTGGTACAAGGAGAGGAGCTGAGATAAGCTCTCATTTTCTTGGTGTCCTGTGATAAACAGGGGCTGAGCCAGGTTTAAAATCTACAAAGCCCTTCTGTGCTCTGCAAATGAGGTAGCTCTGCTCTCTCCTCTGGCTTAGAGCTGCACAATTTACCCCCCAAATCTACCGTATCACAGAGTCCTGACTGCAGCAAGGACTCTCTGAGTGGCTGAAACCAAGTTAATGGCTTTTCTGGGAATACTTCTAAGAGGCAGCAAAAGCTCCACCTGGATGAATGGTGACTGATGGAAAGAAAGGGAGAAATACCTCTACGTGCCTTGGGAAGAATCACCTAAGCTAGATGCCTTTGCAGGGAGGGAGGCAGGGCTGCAGGGGCTGGTCAGCACTCAGTGAGCTGATTTAGGAGCTTCCTGCAAGGCTTTCCTGCAGTTTCTCTGCCTGTTTCCAGCGGCAG
>NC_139499.1:1655546-1685546 GCF_008360975.1 Lichenostomus cassidix
TTCCCCATAACACTGGGCAGGTTTCAGTTGTGGAGAAGTCCAGGAGGTGAGAAGTGTTCCCTCATGGAAGCCCAGGAGAAAACCACAGGACAGGCTGAAGCTGGAACTCCAGAGATCATAGAATCCTAGAACCATAGAATCATTAGGGTTGAAAAAGACTTCCAAGAGCCTCAAGTCCAACCTTTGACCTAATACCACCATGGCCACCATGGATTTAGGGGACTTTCAGAAGGGAAGAACAGATTTGAAGAGGAAAGTTTTAAATGCCACTTCCCAGAACAAAGCAACAACTGGTCTCTGGCCAGAATGTGCCATAAGCATGACAGCTGTACTTTGTAGTAGTGATAATAACATGTGGGGAGTGAAAAGTGTTGTGGGGTTCCTTGAAGCTCAGAGGAGTTTCCTTTGGTCTGTGACGTCACTGATTTGTGCAGAATTGTAGCTGGCAGAGGCATATTGACCAGCCATGGGGTTGTGGAAGTCAAGCTCTGGTTTCAGGTGAATATTCATGGGTGTCTCTTAATGCTGCTCTTTACACAGGATTCTGGGTGTGCAGCATAATTCAGAAGCTGTTACATTTCCCATGCATTCATTTTTTACAAGGATTTGATATACTCATAGGAAAGGAAATGGACATGGTGAGGCTGCTGCTGTCACACAGACAGTTCCTACAACAAGTGTTTCACACTAATTTTCCTTGAGGTTTTCTGTCCTGTGCTGCTTTATGGAGAGAATTACATTGTGAGAGAAGTCAAGCAAGACCTTTTGATGCTCAGAGCAGGTCTTTGCCTGTCATTCCAGCTCATTCCAGTCATCTCCTCCTTTGTGAATTGTGCTCCCAGGGTGGGCCTTGGTGTGCTTGTCCTCTCATGGTGACCTCTGTGACCCACTCTGGTTGGGCCCTGCTGAAGGTTGTTTCCCATGCTACTGCCATAGGATGTGAGGAATCTTCATTGATGAGTCTAGTTTATAAAACTTATTTCTTGTTCATCATTTGATTCAAATTACATCTTTCGATTCAAATTACATCTTTCAGCTGCTTTGTAAAACACATTTCTTAGCAGGTTACCTAAAGTAATTTCAAAAGCATTCCCCCACCAGAGGTGTAAGCAGGGCAAAGGGTAAAAGCCAATTTTTCCAGCATGTCCAGTGAGTGCACTGAAAGTGAAACCTAAAGGAGTGTGGTCCAGCCCAGGTGAAGCTGTCTGAAGCTTCCAGTGCAGCTTTGGCCACAAGGAGCTTTATTTTTATCTCCTCACTCAGCAAGGCTGCTCCAGGTACAGTAACATCTCCTGATGGCCTCATCCATCCAGTGATTTCTCCAGGCTGTCCCTCCCTCCTCTTTCCAGGTGCCCCTGCCATCTCATGCCCAGGGCAGAGATGGCAGGGTTCCTGCTCTGCTTTGCATTTGTGACACACTGTGCCATGGGTTTGGGGGACAATCCCTGAGCACATCCAGGGGCTGTGACCAGCATACACAGCTGCTCCTGAACTGCCCTGTATTTACTGGCAGAGAGGAAAACCTCTCTTGGAGCTTATGGAACACTGGCAGGAGTGCTGGAGCTCTCCAGTCCATCTGTCCTGGCCAGGACAAGCTGGCTCACATCTGGAGCTGCTGCAGGGCAGGATGGAGGCAGAGCCCAGCAGGGTCCAGCTGAGAGAAAATTGGTCTGGCCTGGCTGGAGAGGTGCTGCTGGGTGAACCTCAGTGAGCAGGAAGATTGCCCAGGCATTCCATGGCTCTGGAGTGAAAGTTCAGCGGTGCTGTGCAGCCATGGGAGGAGCTGCTGCTGTTTCTACATGCTCAGAGCAAACAAAGCACCAGCCACAGCAGGCTGGCACAGCAGGTGCAGGGCTGGGAAGGACCTGTGGCCCTTCCAGCTGCCCTTTGGCTGCCCCTGCAGCCCAGAGCCTGCAGCCCAGAACAGCTGTGCCTTGTCTGCTTTCCCAGCTCTATCCCTCTTGCCTCAGTGGCCAAGGAACAGCTGAAGGATGGCCCTGTTGCCTCTGCATCGTTCCAAAAGGCTTTGGTTAGGACTACTGTCGTTTAAAATTAATTGAGAATCCCAGAAAGGCTTGGGTTAGAAGGGACTTTAAAGCCCATCCAGTCCCACCCCCTTCCATGGGCAGGGACACTTTGCACTGTCCCAGAATGCTGCAAGCCCTGTCCAGACTGGCCTTGATGAACAACTTGGGTCCAAGTCTTGCAGTCCCTGTGTCATCTTCTCTTGGTTCTCCTGAGAGACAGTGGGGCTTGTGCTTGGGTAAAATCTGAGCAAGAATTTTTGGAAAGGAGGCCACAGCCCTGCTTTCCCCTGGAGCAGAGTTAGTGCTTGTGCCTCCACCTTTACAGTTTTTGTCATTCTGGTCTGCCTGGCAATGGTATTTTATGTCTGGCATTACTTTAATAATAAAAATAAAAAAGAGGAAAAGATTTCTTGATAAGTGTGTATATATTTGATACGATCTCCTTTTACTGAGTGTAAGGCCATTGGAGGAACGGGTTATCTCTGGGCTGCAAACCACCATTCTATTAGTCTGTTTGAAGTTATCTAGAAAGTCTGTTTGAAATATAGCCTCCTTCTTCCCCTCCCTCTCAACCTTCCTTCCCCTTAAATATATTTTCAGTCCCAGATCAAAACAAGGCTGTACCGCAACACAAAAACATTGTTTAAAGGGTCTTTACTCCGAGGTTTTATTTTCAGCCCTCTCTGGTAAATGGGGCTGGTCCAGCTTGATTCTAACTTTATGCAAATTTAACAATAATTCAGCACAATATTTATAAGATTCAGAGTTAATTAAATCCCAGTGGAGATCAGACCCTGTATGACCTCATTACAGTTATACACAACTGCCTAATTTCCCCGAACAACCGCCGAGTGGAGGGTGTGCTAATTTAGGGAATGTATGGACATATGTACCGTCTAGATGTCTGTCTGTGCAGCCCGAATGGCAGGATCACTGCTCCTCCCTGGAACCAGCTCCTGCTGAAAAGCACATTAGCTTTTGTTAATAGACTCTTTTTTTTTTGTTCTTCTGGATCTTTAATCGATAGAAATAAAATTAAAGAGACATTAATTATCAAGCCTTTGAGTTCCTGAGCTGGAAGGCATTTCAGAAATGCAAAGTATTATTATTGCTATTAATTTTATTAGATAGGCTTCATTTTTTCCCCCTACATAATGAAGAATTTAGGTGGATTTCACCTGTGTGCAAAGGGGCTGGCTCAAGGCCTCTTGCATCGCTTCAGTCTTATCTGGGAGGCTGCAGAGGAAGGTTTGAATGATTCATGGCAGCCAGGATGGGAAGTTGCCATCTGTGAGCAGCTGAAAATTAAATCAATCTTTGTGTCCTTCAGTGCACATGGGCTGGTACGTACAGACACACATATGTACATATGTCAGGGGAGGGAAACTAAATTCCCTTTTCAATCTGGATCCTTCTCATGATCTTGCATGTTTAGTCTTTGGGGGTCTTGCCTGTTATTGCCATGGACACAGGGAGGGTGGGAATGGGTATTTCTCAAGAGAATGTTTGTAGAAAAAACTCCATTCAAGGGAGCAAGAAGGACAAATTGTATTTGCCTATAGTGTAATCCGAGGGGGACTGAGAAAAACATTATTTAATTGTAAATAGGTTTCACTGTATTTGGATTAATTTCATTTTGGACACAACTTCACTACTTCTTTTCCTTTGGCAATGAAACACTATTATCTAGTAAAAATACGGAATTGCAATGTTTTGAATTCTATCATGAGAAAGGAATTGCTTATGGGTATTTTTTTGGTGCAGTGGTGTCTTTTTGGTGGAAAAAAGCCAGCAGGAGTGACTACAAGTATCTGCTTTTCAATCTAAAAACCCCCTTATTTTCACAATCATATTCAGAACTGAATCCTTGGGTTTGATAAATATAGTTTTAAAATCTCCTTTGGGTTTTTTGTTTGTTGGTTGGTTGGTCTGGTTTTCCTTTACGGTTTTTTCCCCATTTTCTTTACTCATGAAAGGGATGAACAGTAGGAACATGAGTTTCTGCTTTGTCAACGTGGGTTGGCACTTTCAGGATGTAAATGTTTCCACCAGTTTGCCCACAGCACACACATCCATCTCCCCTGCAATCCCTCCTGCCATGAGCAGCCCCAGTTGGGATCTGCTCTACTTTGTGCTGGGATCAACAGGGACAAGGGCACATGGATGGAGTTCCCAGAGTTCCCAAAACAAAGCATATTCTGGAGTCTGCAAAACACCATCATTCCTGTGTGTAACAACAGAGACAAGGAAATAAAGCAGCCACGAGTGATCTCCTTCTGCACCAGGGAACGGGCAGCATTCCCCATCAGTTCTTCATATTATTGCATCTGAGGACGCCTGAGCCAGATGAAAGGGAAATGGAATGAACATGTTTTTGATGATGAGGAATGACACAAGCAAAGATCCAGCAAACAGAGTGGCAGGGCCTGTGTGGAGCGGTGACTGACGGGACCTCTGATCTCCGTGCCCACAGCTCTGTGTGATGGGGAGGCAGCTGCAATCTGTTCTGTTTAATGTGAGCTCAGCACAGCCCTCGGGCTATTTGTAAGCTGCCAGGGAGCTTTGTGTTGCACAAAGTTTGGGCACCTTGCTGAATTCCATGGCTCTAGCTGTGCTGCAGGGTTTGACAGTTTAAAGGATAGAAAGGGGTGGGAAGTTTCTTAAATAGCCTTCTGCCAAAATAGGAGCTGTGCCCACATGCAGGTCAGAACTGGCTGGTGAATGGGAATTGCAAACTGTGGCGTCTTTATTCCCTTCCTCCAGGAACTAATGAAAACGTGGTTCTGTGCCTGGGATGCAAAGTGCCAGGGAAAGACCAGTGGATGGAGAATATCATCAATGCTACCAGGCACGTGAAAACAAAAGAAAAAGCCCATCAGGCCAGAGAGGACCAAGTATCTTTAGCACAGGAGCCCCTTTAAGAGCTTTCTGAGGGCCTTTGGGGATTTTGTGGTGGTTGAGGTTTTTGGGGGGTTTGCTTTACTTTTCCTTCAGAGTTGCTCTAGTTCATTAATTTTTAACAATTTATCAGTATGGGAAGATAAATCCCCTGCAGTCCCTTTTAATATATTTTCTTCTTCTTTTCAAGTAAATGATTGATGAGTATCAATCTAATTGTTCAATACCGAGTGGTTGCTAATGTAGGGCCCCTGTTGCCTGAGGGTTCCTACTGGTTTATAACCCAGTGCAGATCGTCTGGTTAAGATCTTAAGTAGCCAAAGCTGTAAAAGTTTATGTCTGTGGGTGGGTGGGGGAGTAGGGAGCTTACAAGTGAGCAAGGCACATTTCCATTAATCATGTTGCTCTCCTGTTGGCTGCTGGGTTGGGCAATACATTCCCAGCTATGCAAGTTGGGTGGAGAAGAGTTTCTCTGTGTTAATATTTGCCTCTGGCAAGCAGGGCCCAGAGCTGTGGTGGGAGGAGAGACCTGGAGGAGGAAGTGTGGCCTGGTGGAGGCACTGAGCAGCACTGGCTGCCCTGGGCTCTGTGGTCATCCTTGCTGTGACTTTGCTGCTTTCCACCAAACGTGAGTTTGGTCACCACCAGAAATTGCTGAGCTCCAGTGGGACAGGGGCTCAGGGACACTCCACAGCCTTCCTGTGGCCTTCACATGGTTCAGGCTCCTTGAACTTGGGTGCCACCATCCATTTGGAATTAGCATTGTTCCTTGGATCTCCAGGGACAGACTAGAGCCTCTTTGGATGGGTGCTGAGCAAGGACAGTGAGCTCACTGTGGAGGAGCTGGGAACAGATGGATTCACGGACAGGGAACACAGGGAAAGGATGGACACGGGGCTGGCCCAGCACTCTGTGGGTGCTCTGCAAACACCAACCACAGTCTGGGTTTGGGTTTCATTTGGGATCTTTGGTCTTAAAGGAAGAGGAACTGTAGAGCCACCCAGAGTGTGAGAGGTCCCAGCAGCTCTGCAGGTCCAGGTGTGCAATCCCCACATACACTGTGAGAGCTGTCGTGGCTCCATAAGGCTGGGCTGGACACTCTCTGGGATACTAAATTAAACCATTTATAATCTAATGTCTTTGCTAGCCTTTAAAAAGCAAAGATGGGATAAAAAAAGGCTTGGATGTCTTCCTGACAGGTAATGCTATGGAGATGTCAGTATGGATTCTTACACTTCAGATTGGCAGTGTGTGAGTAGAAGCAAAAATAAACTGAAAACAAATATTGTCTGGCGTTTCTTTATGTTTGGAAATTTCCACTACTTATGTTATTTAATTGCTTTTAGCTACAGGTCTGTGATAGGTTTTAAAATTAGGTAGTGAAACGCCCAAAGCTTCCCAGCAGAATAGAACTGAGTTTTGCATTTCAAAATCTACATCAAATTCCTACAGTAATCTATATTTTTAATAAATACAGGAAGTTCCTGTGGTATTAAGATAACTCCTATTGGAAATGTGTATTTCGTGCAATTTTTCTACAAAGAAAGAATTATTTTTCCCACTAACACAACAGCTGAGATACATATCCATAATGCTATTTGGCACCTCTGTATTTGTATGATTTTACATTTTCAGAGTTGTATATTGATTGATTCCTTCACATTTAATTTGTGTCTCAGTTTTTCGGTATTTTCGTTCCATTTCTCTGAACAGGGCACCAACACCCCATCCCATTTTCACTCACTAAAGGTCCCTAAGTGAAGCCATGACTTTCCAGTTTCTGAGATCTGTACTGAGACCTCTAAACCAGGTTACCTCATACTGCCCAGAGGTGGGAAGTGATCTCATACGGGTAAGGGACAGAAGCAGAAACAACTTTATAGGTGGCAAAGGAAACATTAAAAAAAATCCATTTGTGGGTACATATTCTCTCCAAACAGATGAGGCAATTAAAGCAGAAAAACTGACAACAAAGGAGGAGCAGAGTCTACTAACATTTGCTCAGTGTGAATCTTGGATTTCTCTGTGGGAGTTATTTAAATTTACACCAAAGAAGTGGCTTTCCACAGCCTGTGCCCCACATCTCCCTGTGCTGTAAATTAACCTGCTTTCCCGGTGACTTCACTGCGGCAGCTCCCCGGGGCAATCACTGCCATGACAGAACTAAGCCTTGGTGTCTGGGGCTGCTTCCCCAGACCTGGCTCTGGACAAGGTTTTAGGAGTGATTAATTCCTCCATTGGCACTCGGGGCTTTGCCTGGACAAACAGCCCTGTTTGCTCACGTGAGATAGATTGCAGCCTCCGGACCCTGCAGTTTGCCTGGG
Source organism: Lichenostomus cassidix (assembly GCF_008360975.1). Lineage (NCBI taxonomy): Eukaryota > Metazoa > Chordata > Aves > Passeriformes > Meliphagidae > Lichenostomus > Lichenostomus cassidix. The sequence goes on from NC_139499.1 coordinate 1,662,796, forward strand.
GGGTAAGGGCAGGGCTGCTGTGCTGTTTGGAGATTCTTCTTTGAGAGGTCTAAATTACAAAACTGTTCATTTTGTTTAAAGAAAGATTATGATCTCCGGAAGAAATACAGTACTGGCAGCAAAAACGCACACAGTGCTCGGAAACATTCGGGATATTGGACCTAACAGAGAAACCCCTCCCAAACCCTGCAACAGCCTTAGTGCAAGTATTGACTTACCCAGAGCCACAGAGCATTTGGGAAATGGAAGTCTTCAGAAGATAAGCAATTGGCTTAATATTTTAATATTTGTTACGTCGCCACCATCGATGTTGTGATTGCACCTCTGCCAGCTAGGGTCATGCTGGATCAGAGAGCAGAGAGAGTTCCCCCAGACCTGTGGGAGCTCTGGGCTTGGGCAGTGGGGACACAGTGGGTTTGAGCAGAGGGGACATGGTGAGTTTGGAAACTGGTAACATGGTGAGTTCAGGCAGTGGTGACACTGGGTTTAGGCAGCGGTGGCACAGTGGTTTGGAGAGTGGGAACACAGTACGTTTGGACAGAGGTGACACAGTGGGTTTGGGAAGAAGTGACATGGTGGGTTTGGGCAGTAGACACCCAGGGATTTGGGCAGAGGTGACAATGGATTCTGGCAGAGGTGACACAGTGGGTTTGATCAGCAGCAATATGGTGGGTTAGGACCATGGTGGCACAGGGGATTCTGGTAGTGGTGGCACAGTGAGTTTTGGCAGTGGTGACACAGTGGGTTTGGGCAGTTGACACACAGGGGTTTGGGCAGCAGTGACAGTGGGTTTGGGCAGCAGTGCCACAGTGGGTTAGGACAGTGGTGGCACATGGGGTTCAGGCAGAGGTGACCGGGGATTTGGGCAGCAGTGACACCGTGGGCTTGCCAGGAACATCACCATCTTCCTCCCTCCAGCCTGGTGAGGAGTTTGTGATATACAGAACCCAACCATGCACCAGTGCAGGGAAATGTTATAGGTTTATGAGGAGAGTGATTAAAAATGTATCAAAGAGGCTTGTAAAGCTTATGGTTCAAGTTAACTGTATGAAGTAAACAGCCTTTAAGTGTCTCCTGGGACTGTGACAGATAGTCTGTGGGTGTTACTGCAACATGGTACTAGTGATTGTTCTGGCCATCCCAAACTAATCACCATCTGTGTGTATGAGCCTCTTGGGAGCTCCTGGTTGTTGGACAATCATGGTTGTTAGCATTTTTAATCAGTTTCTGTGCAGCACAGATAGAAACCGTATGCTCCAGTCTTTATTTTGCCTACTCGGGGAGAATTATTGCAGCACTAAAAAGGGGATGTGCGAGCTCCTGCTAATTTTAGAGGGTCACATTCACCTCGTGCACCCAGTCATGGTGACATTTCCCTTGGTGTTCCCTGCCCCTGCTCTGAAGTGCTGTGGTAAGAATTATGCTCTTGTTTTGCTGCTGGCAAGGTGGATTGAGCTGCGAGTCCTCGGCTCTGCCTGGCAACCCCCCTCTCCTCGTGGCCACGCTGCCTGCATGACTCAAAGGCACTGACACACATGCATAACATTCAGGATCACGGCTGGGGAGATGGAGTTGGGGGGTTTTATTGTCCTTCTTGGTAGCGAGAAAGAGCTGCAGAAGTAGGAAGAAGCAGAGCAGATCATCGCCTGGAGCAGGAGGCTGTGTGCAGTTGAAGTTATGGGCCCTGGGAGAGTTCCCAGCTGTACTCGCCTGGCTGTTGATGCAAGAGGCACTGCAGGCAAAGATGGCTCCGGGAACAGAGGGGCAAACAGCGAGGGAAGGCATGGCTCAGATCCAGGCTCTGAGGAGCAGCGCCGATGCCGAAAAGAAAAAGCTCTTCCCTCGTTCTGTACTGAAGTGCAGCTCATCTCACCAATTAATCCTTTAAGAATTAAGATCTGGGGCTGGCTCGGCACTCCGCAGCCGTTTGACATCTGTGCGCGGTGGCTGGAGAGCAGAACCCGGCTCTGCCCCGCCAGTCTGGCCCCAAGGTGCTGAGCTGTCAAACCTGGCTCCAGCTCCAGTGCCCCCTTGTCCCCATGGCCCACCCCAGCCCCAGACTCAGCTCTAAGGACTGAACAAAGGGCTGGGAGCTTGCAGAGAGAAGGCACTGATGGCACACGGGAGAACACAGAAGAGCGAGCAGGCTGAACTCCCCCCTGTTCCAAACAAGCTGGAGTTCTTGTCTTAAATGAAATGTCTTTTGTGTTTTCACTATCAATGTTGCCATCAGCTTCCTGGAGCTCTGCTCTCCTTTTCATTTTTAAAGGACTTGATTCAGGCTTCCTATTAATTTTCCTGGAGCCACAAGGTGTGAGGCCGAGAGGCAACATGCTGCTGCTGCTGCTGGGTTTATCAGCTGAGGCTGCTGGGTCTCTGTAGCTGTGGGACTAGGAACAGGTTTTGAGGAAGAATCTGAATGAATAAAGCTGTTTTCTGGTGCACAGTCAGGTGGCCTGTTTGAGTGGAGGGTTAGTCCTTCTCTGCACTGTTTGTGTGGTGTATATCATATGTTTATTCATGTTGATGTGATCAAACAGTCTGTGCTCTGGAATTCCATCTCTGGATTGTGTCAAGTCTAACACCACAGTTTCATGGTGGGTACCATGCCTACACCATGGAGAGGTGTTCTGGGTCTTCCCATCCTTCCTCCTGGTGCTCACATCTCCCTGGAAACTGTATTCAGGTGCTAGCAGACCCAATCAGCAAGTAATTTCTGTTTATCTGTTGTCAAAAGGGACAGTTGTATACAATTAGGTGTATATTGATTATCTGATTTAAACCACAAATGTTTCCACATAAACTGTGAGCACTCAGAGCACTGGTAACTCCTCAACGTGCAGCAGAGTGGGGTTCACACAGTTTGGGACTGGTTTGTTATTGCTGTCCTCCAGCCTGGCCTCCTGAGCAGGGTGGATTTGTCACACATTACAGATTTAGGGTCTGAGAGCTCCTGTCAGGCAGGGACTGTCACTGCAAAAATTCTGCAGTTGCATTTACACCAACCTGCAAATTCCTTCAGGAAGGGGCAGAATACTGAGAATTCCAAGAGTTAATGGCCCAAGTGGGTTATAAGATCCATAATCACCGACGCTGTCTCTCCTCAATGCATGTGTCTTCATCTGTCAGCCTTGAGGATCATCATGGGCCTGTGTGAAATGAAAAAAACTGTTTAACTGCTTCATATTAACTAACATATTAGAGCCCTCCTGACATTATCGTTGTTAATTCTAACAAAACACACTTCTGCTGCTGGTAACCCGAGTGTGCTTCTGAATCCATCGCTGCTCAGAGAGCAGGAGGAGCTCACTTGGTGTGGGACCTGGGCTTGCAAACACACCTCTGGAAACCATCAGAGCCCAAGCCTGGTGACTCTCACAGAGCAGAGCATGCGCATCTTCTTACAAAATTAAAACTTTTTTTTTAGGAAAGTGGCTCAGTCTGGAAGTGAATTTCTTTTCTTTTCTTTTCTTTTCTTTTCTTTTCTTTTCTTTTCTTTTCTTTTCTTTTCTTTTCTTTTCTTCTCTTTTCTTTTCTTCTCTTTTCTTTTCTTCTCTTTTCTTTTCTTTTGTCCTTGCAGTCAGGGAAGGTTTGCCTCCTCCCAGAGAGGAAGGAGGAGAGTTAGACTGAGAGGGACAGAGCTCAGTGGGAAAGGGGCAGGTTTGAAGGTGTGAAAGGTTTGAAGGTGTGAAGGGCTCTTCAGCATGGCTGGGGGAGCAGTAAATACTCAGTAAATACTTAGTAAATACACAGTAAATACTCAGTAAACACTCGCTGCTGCTTTGCATTCCTTTCCCATCTAGACATCTCAGATGAGCCTCTCCCTGTCTGGTACAGGTCTCTTTGAAAGTTCAGGCAATAAGGATTCATCTTTACTGGCAAAAGAAAGGGGGCTCAGAGACATTCCCAGGCACTGCAGTAATGCACTGCAATACCTGCTGTGTCCCACACGTTCCTTGCAGGACCCAGGAGACATTTCCAGGTGGTTCTCAGTGCCTTGCTGGCTCACCCCCCTGCTAGGGCCCTTCATTAGGGACCTTTAATTGATTTGCACAGGAAGCAGTGTCTGCCCATCCCTCCCAGCTCATGAACTGCCCCTGTGTGTGCTGGGCAGCTCTTGCTTGGCAGAGGCCTCTCTGCAGAGACCTGGGGTGTTCCTGGGGCTCTGGAGTGAAAACTGTGCTGGGGTTGCTGTAGAGGAGTGGGATCTGACCTGTCACTCTTTGACTTTACTAAATTCCACTTTCCAAGGCCAGCCCAGGTGCAATGGTTGGTGAAACATGGAAACAACCTGCTCTGAGTGGCTGAGGGGAACCATTTAACCTGGATGGAATTTTGTTACTGATATTTTTACCTCATTATTCCTTTTTCTAGGATTATGTTCTCAAAGGGGCAGGCCTGATTCTTCTGTCAATGTCCAGGCAAAATCAAAAAGACTTTTTGTCTGAATTAGGACTCACAAAGTAGGTCCAATCACAGCCAGGCATATCCAGGTTGTCTATAGCTACACATAAAAGACTATATTTGTAGTGCTGAGTGTCAGGCCTATATCACTCAAGAAGGAATTTATTCTACCCTGTACTTCTTCCAATTAAGCACTGGTGGATGCTTGGCTGCGACAGGTACTGATAAATGGATGTGGCAGGATCGACTGTGAATGTTTTGGCAGCAGCCCTCCTTCAGGTAGCTATTAACTTTATTTTTTAATATGAAATTCAGGCACTAAATCCAAGGGAAAAAAAAAAGCATACATAATGTAGGTTAATTAAAATGCCTGTAAATGAACAGGTGACAGGTGCCAAGCCCCATGACAACCACAACTGGAGAAATGAAAGTGCAACAGACTATTAGGATTCCTGTGTTAATCAGGTAATAGTAACTTGGGTAATTACAAAATCATATGAAATCTTTTTTAAATCCCAAACCTCATTTATAGCCTTTTGGAGATAAAATATAAAATGTAGAGTTTTAATCCAAAAGGACTTTCTCTTCTCTGGAGCCCTCAATCTCAGATTTCTTCCATGGCTGACACAATTAAGGGTTGGGTTTTTTTCTCTCCCCTCTCTTCAATTTTATTTTAATTAAGAAATATTAAGTTAAAAGCCACCAAAGAGTTTGAGTTTCTCTCTCTCTAGCAGGTATTTGGTAGTCACTTATGTGTCCCAAGGCCTTTTCCTGTGTATCAGGTGGAACCTGTCATATGCATCTGTTGGCTCTTAGAGGTGGAATTTATTTTTGTGCTGAGAAGCAGTACAGGGCACGTGTGAGATGAACCTGGAATAGACTGGAAGCTGCTCTGTCTTCCCAGGAGCAAATTATTTGCAGATAAGTAAGAGGACTTCTGATTAAAATCATTTTTCTGTGAACATGAGCCCAAGCAGTGCTACAATTCCACATGTGATATGCAAACTAAGACAACACCCCATTGTTGCAGCCTTTCCCAGACTGAAAAGCCCATCCAGATATGGTTTCCCAAGTAAACACATCAAACCCTCCTGAGGAGATTCTCACAGACATTCCTTCTCTGCTTCTGGGGTTTTACTGTATAACCAGGGTCTTGATCCCAAGCAGAAAGTTTATCAGAAGCATTAAATTACTTGCCCAAGGTCATTAATACAAATCAGTAGAAAAATGAAACCTTCCAGACTTGTGCTGTAATTACCAAGGCACATGCCTCTCTCTGGATCTGTCAAAGAAGTAAAAATATATATAAGAAATCGTCTGTAATTAGGGCTGGGAGCTGCTGGTGCCTCTGCTGAGGACGTGCACCAGGGTTCACTCTGTGAAGGACTTTGGAAGCTGATTCAGGCTCTGGCATATAAAGATTTTTCTTGGACTTTTTTGTAAAATCCAGATATCAAAAATGAAAAACATTGGTTTTCATCCTTGTCCCTGCAATAGAATTTATTACCCCTGGGCTATAGACAGCCAGACAAATAGAAACAGATTTCTTTCTTTCTTTCTTTGACTTGGAAGATGAGAACATGTTTTGTACATTCCTGCATTGCAGCCAAAATAAAGGTCTTTATCTTCAAGGAAATCAGTGGCTTGGTTCTTGGTAATATCCCACTAACCCAGACAGTGACAAATTTCCCAGCTTTCCCCACCATACCAGGAACATGATGACATTCAACTCCCTTCAAGAGGAACAAGGGGACCTTCCCTCCCTTTCCCTTTTCTGATCAAAACTGTTTATAAATTAAACAAAGAAAAGGATGGAGCTTTATTTTAGGAAGCTTTTGGACCACAAGTTGTGTAGTTGTGTTTTGGATTAAAGGTCAGGATGGGAAATCTGCCAAGGTTTCCCCTCCCCACTGCTACTAATTGTCACTGCTCCAGTGGGGAGGGAAAAAAAAAACTGGATTAAGGGAAAAAAATAAACCCAGTAAGAATAATAAGGAGAAAACGGAAATCAGGCTTCATCCAGTGCTTGAGATATGCCCTACATAGAGGCTATTGAATTCTGCCCACCTCTGTGCCAGCCTCCCCTGGGCATGGGGGACAGTGCTTATTTTGTTTGGGGGTTTTTCCCTCCCTCCCACCCTCTGCCTCCTTCAGTGTTTTTATTCAGGCACAGCAGGCACCAAAGTGAACGCTGACAAGCATTGGCACACTTTAAAAAAAAATAATAATAAAAGAGAAAAAAATAAAAAAAGGAGAAAAAAATTGCTGCCCCTCTCCCCAAGCCGTCCATTCTGTCTCCAGAGCCCCACGTTTTGCAACATAAAAGCATAATCAAAAGAAATCACGCTTGGACTCAGTCAGGGACAGGGCAGAATAGTCCATTTAGCTTTATGCTAAAAAAGAAAATAATTGGACCAAAATTCGTTGGAAATAGGAGCAGGAAACAGTTTGTTTGCAATCTATTTCCTCTGGAAAACAGCAAACCCTATTAAACCCTCTTTGGGAGCTATTTATTTTGGAAACAAGTTCAACATTCTGCAAGCAGCACACGCAGGCAGAAAAAGTTGTAGTGGAGTGTAATCTTTGGAGGAAATGTCCATGTTTATCTACACTGCAGCTCCAACCAGCTCCCAGAAAAACAAGCTTTCCACAGCTTTAGTGCTGGGCTTGGCTGCTCGTAGCCTGCAGCCCCAGAGAGATAACCCTGGGAAGAGGTGCAGCTGGAAAACCAGCAGAACCCAGGGGTTCTGCTCTCCTCCAAAGGGATGTTCCCTCTGTGTTTGCTCTCCTGCTCTTCTCCCATCACCACCCTGAAGCCCCAAACCTCATCACACCACGGTGTTCTCATTCCTGGTGGGTTTTCCCCTTTGCCATCCACATGTGTGCCAGAACCAGGGAGAGACACCAGCACTCCCAGGCTGTGGAGGCTGCTGGTGGTGGCTTTTATGTCTCTGTTCCATGGTCAAAACATGGTAGAATCCTCAAGTGAACAGTTACAGTGAATAATTTCCAGCTGTCATGTTGTGATTGAGCAATATGGGGGAACACTTGATGGCTGAGATGGACCAGTTCAAACCTTGCTGCTGATTTGCAGTGGGACAGGACGTCCCAGCAAATCCTCTGATCTTCTGTCTCCTAACGCTGCTGTTAGTGCCACAGACAGAGAAACTCCTCACTAGACTTCTGTGTTGTTTCATTTAGGAGGGTTATATCAATACTCTCCAGTGGTGGCCTCAAATTCATGCTCTGTGTTGTGATCCCAGGTAATCCACAGTCCCTGTCAGTTTGGCTGCATGTCTGGTGCCAGTCAGGCTTGTTTTCCCAGGCAGGGGTGGTTCCAAGGCCTTTTCCAGCTCTGGGCATCTCATTATCCCAGAGGCTGTAGCAGCCTCACGCAGCCTGATGTGCCCTTCATGTCCTCACACCTGGGACCTGCAGGGACTTCTGCTGCTGCCTCTGTGCAGGTGCTGGGTGATGTGGGGGTGTATCCTACACCTGAGACAGTGAGAAGGCATCTGCCACCTTTTGAGAGCTGAGATTTTCCTCCAAGCTGTAACCACGTCCTCCCCAGTTTTGTCTTATCTGTCGTGATAAGATTAACCCAGTTCTGTAGGTATTTGCATTTCTCTTAGCCACCTACTCCTGTCCCCACTTCCCCTGATCTCCTTCCTTCTCTACATTAATTTCTCTTTATACTTAACCTTTAGATTTTGGAGAAAGGAGTATAATGGGTCTCAGCAGGATATCATCTGATTTCTGCTCACAAGAGAGGGTCTTAAGTTTCCCCACAAAGTGGTTGTGATTTATGAGCTGTTTCTCACTTAGGGGTTAAGTGTTATCTCTCAGCCCAAATATCCTGTATTAGCAATAGAGCTGATTACCACTGTTTGTATCAGTCATTGGGATCCTTAAATAAAATGGAGAGCAGCTTGCTGGAAATCCTCATTTCATTGAAAAGCATGGTTTAACTTTAATAGGGTTTGCATATATATCGTAAATCAGCTTGGAAAAAGGAGGGCATATTTTTTTCCTCCATCTGATTGTTTTACACATTTCAACAGTGTGTAAAAACACAGCCTGTCATTGTTAATTTTAACCGAAGGGAATTACTTCTCAAAAGGCTGCAGTCGTGATTAAATGGAAAAGGTGATCAGTAGTGTAAATTTGGAGCTGATTAAATGCCGTCAGCTCAGATTCCTTATGCAAAAGAGATCCAGGGATTAGGCTGGCTGCTTTCACCACCTAGATAATGTGAGTGCTTAAGCACACCCAGTGCAGGGAACTTCTGCAACACTGGGTTTGTGTTTCAGCACAGGGCAAACCTGAATCCTGCAGTCCATGGACTGAGCTGAGCTGTCTTGTCCTACAGAAACTGAGTCTTCTCCCATGAGACTGGGATGGCAATGACAAGTGTTCTAGGCTTTGCTCCCTCAGGGAGTGTGGGATCTTCCCAAAGTGCAAGGTGGGTTTTGTAGGAGTTTGGAACACACTGTTCTTCCTGTTAGAAAGTGTATTTCTTTCTTCTGGTAGTGAGAGTCCTAGGGATACAAGAGGAAGTTACCAGGCAGGACCATTCCTGATTGCACTGTCACCTCAGCTGCAGAGGAGCCACAGCTTTCAGCCTTTCTGTGGATGAGCACTTGTGGTGCCTCCCTGGAGGGTAAGGAGAGACCAGCTGCAGCATTGCAAGACAGGGACCTGGATTCTGTGCTCATGAGCAGTTCACAGAATCCTGAAATGGTTTGGGTTAGAAGGGACCTTGAAGGTCATCCAGTTCCACTTCCCTGCCATGGGCAGGGACACCTTCCACTGTCCCAGGCTGCCAGCTGGGTTTGCATCCTTCTCTCTGCATGAGAGGAGGGTGGAATTTGCAACCTCAGGCAAGTGAGGTGTTCAAACACTTCTTCTCCCACTGTTGGGGACAACTTCAGTGTCACCTGAGGGACGTGGTCACCTCCCTCTCCAGGCTGGACACAGTGAGGTAGGCAGAGGATTAATCCCGTGGAAATGGCAGGTATTTTAGAGGATTTATTGAACAGCAAATCCCAACAAGCTTTGGGGCACTACACTGGGTCATAATGCTTGGTGGCTCTTTATAGACATCACAGTCCTCAGAGACAGCCAGGGAGCTCTGTGCTTGCTGCAAGGTTCATGCCATGGGGATGGAATTGGGCTGCCTTGGGCTTGTACACTGCTGGAAATGTTGGACAGAACTGCAAAATGACCCTGCAAATCTCACACAGAGAGATTCAGGGTGAGGTCTGTGTAAAGCAGCTGCAGTGAGAAGGTGGTGAGGAAACAGCATCACAGGTCTGAGGGAGAATGACCAGAGCATTCTCTGCTCTGCATTGTAGAGCAGAAAGGTGCCCTACATTGGCAAGTATTGCAACATGTACAGAAGTATTTCTCAGACTTACTGCAGCTTATTCATCATTTAAATTTTAAATAACACACTATCTTCCCAATGTTATGGACCACGGATTTCACACCCTCACATGTGATCAAGCCAGCAGTGTGATAAGGGAACACAGGCAGAGGTCTAGTTCCTGAGATCCAAATCCCTCCTGATTAAAAGCCTTCTGTGGTTACTTTGGTGGTTTTCTCACAGCGGTTAACCAAAGACAAGAATTTCACCCTGTTTTTTTTTTTTTTTTCCTGGGCACATATTGTCAGATACTGGCAAGTTGATGGGCTTTTATTTCATGCATAACTAAAGACGTAGCAGTTGTATGAAGGGAGCTGGGGTACAGCTGATATTTAGAGTAGAACTTACTTTAATTGAAAAGCAGCTCCAGTCAAAAATTTTTTTCCTTCTCTTCTTATTGGGGGGAGAGGGGAGAGAAAGAAGAATTGTTTTCAAGCATTATTAAGCTGCTTTTTTTTCCTCCCAGAAGCTAAGAAAGCCATCTGTGAAAACCTGTTTGCATGTTTGTTTTCTACAATAAAATGCAAAATACTTCTTCCTGTTAGCGGATTATGCCATATGTCACTCCCTGTAACAAAACCAGCATGTTTATTAATGAACCCAATCAGAGGCAAGGATTTAGAAAGATTTAAAGGAACTGAATTTTTAGTTCAATATTTTAGTGTAGAAAAACTTCTGTTCTGTTGTTCATGTTGTACTTGGAAATCTCAGGCTTTGTTTCTTATCTGAATTTGCTAAATTGGCAATGGGAAGAGAGCAGGAGGAAACTCTCTGGGAAAAGAAATCACACTGCGATCCCTGCGTTCTGCATGCGTGAACCCCCAGCTGATTGTGATCAGCAGTTTATATGTGATTAATATTTAATTTGATTGGTATAGTTTTTTCTCCAGATAAGCTAATTAAGTAACTTGATGGAAAGGACACCCTTGTGCATTAATGTAGCAGCGTTTTGGTTTCTGTAGGGCAGACTAAACCTTCCCGAGTTACAGCTGAGATGGAGTCAGCTTTCTCAGCTGTGGAGTGGAGAGACCTGAATTCCATGGCTTTGGTTTTCTCCTCCCAGACTGCCTGAGAGCTCAGACAATTGCTGCTGTGCTCAGGACTATTTAATACATGATAAGGGTTGTTGTGACAGAAGGAAAGGTAACCAGAGATCTTCTGTTTGCCCCTTTGCATGGCAGGAGACCCTGCCTGCTGGGAATCTGGTTACATTCTTGGGAGCTTTTGACTTCTCAAATACACGAGGTCTCTTATCAAAAGGGTTCAAAGCTTGGGCCTCAGCACACCAATCAATACTTGCTTTATCTTTAAACTCTAATACTGCCCTCACTGATTTAGATCTTCTCCTAGAGCTCAGCTGAGGCTGATAATGCTGCTGGGAGGGAGATGGAGCATTTCAGCTCAGGCTGGGATTTCTCATGTTGTTCCACCCTGGACTGAGCAGTATTCACCAACTGGGATTTTAGGTTGCTGTGTGAGGATGTCTTACCCCTTCTTCCAAGTTCACAGAGAATTTACAATACTTTTTATATGTGTTTTTTGGAATATTCCATCACCTTCCAAAACCCTAAAAGAAGCAATAACTGTGATTTTTCACGTGTGCTTCCAGGGTAACCACACGCGAAGGGTGAATGCCAGGTCTGTTCTCTGGCAGCAGAGCACTGCTGGAAATGGATCCATTGCTTCCAGAGGCAGAACACATTTCTCAATGCTGCAGCTCTTGCACTGAGACCTGGATGGCCACTTATCGGGTGATAATTGAGTTAGCATCCTCAAAATTCATAACTTAAGGCAGGAAAAGGTGTTCATTAGCTCAGTAGATGTATTTACTAATGCAATCACTATCCTAAGCTTACTTTGTGAAGACCAGAGGAAAGAAATTCCTCTTAACATTCCTCCGACTTTCGTACATCTAATGAAAGGCTCCATAATTTAGTGTCTTTCTCAAAAGCATAATTCATCATGGAAGAAAACTGAAAAATAAAAATGACCTTTTTGAAAGGTCAGTTCGTGTTTATGCGTCACAAACAGAAATGAGTACAGGTTTGGAGCAAGACAAGGCTGTCCTAAAATAGCATTCCATTAATCGTTTAATCAGCCCATGCTTGTTACAGATTTGACATATTCTGTAGACAAATCAGGTCAGAGGTAACAAGTGATTCAAAGAAACAGATAAAAACCCGACTGAACTGTGGAAAACATTCTCCTTACAAGAAAAAATCTGAAACCGAAGCAAACTCCTTCAATCTGGAAAATTAATAACCTGACAGGCTTTCACAGGCACCCTAAAGGCCTGGATTCCCACCTATCTGCTTAAGATTCCCCAAGAAATATGTCAACCTTTGTTTTTCTGCCTTTATTTTTTCTCCTTTTCCTTTGTTAGCATGTGCTTTTTGTGGAGGTGGTCTTTGCTTCCTGTTTGGCTGCAGGAATTCAGGCAGGGGGTGTATCCCACCCCAAAAACGCTCCCTCAGGGAAGAGCCCTGTGGCTGTGGCAGCCTCCCTGCACCCAGCAGGAACAGGGTAAATAAAACATTGTGTTACAGCCTCTCTGGAGCATCCTCCCCTCTCTGGGAGCATGGACAGAATGCAAGGATGGATGTAGGGCAGAGCAGGATCCGAGGGCTGCCCGGGCTGGAACATTCTCCACTTCGACATTGTGATTTCGGGAGACAAGCCCTGAGGAGAGTCTGTGGATCACAGAGAGCTGAGAGCAGGAATGGCCGAGCAGGATTTGATTCATGCCTTGTTTCCAGCAGCAGGGGAGTGCCCACAACTCTGCTCTCTGCCCAAATGCCCACCAGCTGATTTTCCTCCCCAGCCTAGCTCTCCCCTCTCAGCTTTGCCGCCAAACACTCCTGCTGCACCCCTGTGATTTCTGTTCCAGGCACCTGAACTTTGCCAGCTCTCCAGTTTAGTCTCCCAAATGAGAAACGAGCTGGCAGCCCGAGGTGCAGCTGAGGAACAGGCAACTCCTGAGGGCTGCTGCTGAAATGGGGAACGTGCACAGTCATTGCTCTTGACCATCAGCGCTGAGTGATGGTGGCACAGAGCAGGAAGCCTTTTGCATCTCGTGCATGGCAAGGCAGTGTTGTTATTCTGGCTGCATAGCTTGGCTTGTTATTGAGCACATGCTTTGCAGATTAGCCTGTTTGTATAGCCAATCGAACATGTGCTCCATTAAAAATTAAAACATCCTGTTTTAAGGATGGAGCAGGAGACATCAGCTGCCACTGTGTAGCAGACATGGAAAGCCCCCAGAGCCCATTACCATAGGTTACAGCAAATGTTAATCAGTGCCAATGCAGTTAAATAATGCAGTTCGTGCAGATGGCAGCTACTACATCTACTCACAGATGTGTCCTCGAGTCCCTGAGGTTGCTGTATCACAGGAGTTGTCGGGAACAGTCAGATCCGATGCTGACTGTAGGTATCACCTTTGTGTTTGTGCCACAGATAGCAGCCAGAGGAAAGGCAGCCGTGCCTAGGACTGAGGAACGAGGTCACAAACACACCAGAGGGTAGCATGAGGCTGGACCTGAACTCAAATAAAACAATAAGGAAATCTGTGCCCTTCACAAGCTGGGTTTTTTTGCCAGGCATATTTAACTTCTGCACGTACAAATCAGTGTCTTACCATCATTAAAGACCTGGATCCACAGCTCAGCTTTTGAACTGTGGATATTTGTGATCACTGCATATCATTATAGCCAGTCCATGTGTACAGGAGGGCAGAGAAGAGGTTCTCAGCCTGCACCAGCCAGACTTTATTTGGGATTTTCTATCCTTCCCCATCTCTGCAGAACTGATTCTTTTCACAGCAGTCTCCAGGTCACATATAGTACAGGTGTTCTCTGCCAGCTTGCCATATTGTCCTACCTCAGGAGAAGTAATTTAGTTACCTTTTCAGCTGTTTATGCTCAGGATGTGTGTTTATGAACAGGAGTGAGCAAATCTATATGACATGCAAGAGTTTGCAGATGAAAGTTGTGCCATAAGTATAAATATTGCTTCTAAGATGTGTCATGCTGTTCAGTAGTACTAAGAGGAAAAAACATTTCAAGTCAAGAAGCTAAAAAGCATTTCTTTTTCTTTTTTCACATCTTAGAGCACCCTTCATCATCTATTTGTATTTCAGGTCTGTGTCACTGGTGAATATTCTTTATCCCAAATCTAGGGATTTCTTTGAAAAAGGTCTGTCTCCATTTTTTAAAAAAAGGTTCTGTCTGTGTATATTGTGTTCTGGTGGAATAGCTTGAAAGATGAAAAAATTTAATCAGTTAAACACTTGGCTTTTTCTCAGCTTTTGCTTAATTCACTGAGGGTGTGATCATTAGAGATCAGTGTTCTAAAACACACAGATCTGAGGTTTTCTCATTTCCTGGTGACTTCACCACTGCTCTGAGCACAAATGTCATGTCTACAACGCCCAGCACTTGATGCTCTTTGTTGCAATGGCTCCATTCGTGTTTTCTGTAGAAGATGAGCTCCAAGCCAGCCATCTGCAGCGAGCCTCAGTGGAGACATTTGCTTGTTACAACTGTGATTTCTTGAATCTGCCACGAGGCTGTCACACTCCACCCATCCCATCCCACTGGATGGCACACCGAGCCTGCATCCCATCGTTTGCAAAGAGCTATTGGCAGGGCTGGGAATTGCACAAGTGCAAGGAGGTTGGTAGAGAGATCTGAGAGCATAATACATTTTGGTTATTTAAATTTAGTTCTCAAGGCTATGAAATGGGACTTGGGACTCGGGGGACTCATTTTTTCCTCAGTAGTTTCATCTTTTAACCATTAATTGTCAGCTAGGCAGTGTGGGATGAGTGTTCTGCTGTGACCATGCTTCTGTCAATTAATAATGGAACGTATCCAAAGTTTATCTGTAGCAATCATTCATACCATCTGGCAATACAAATTAGATGATTTTGAAGGCAGTCTACAAACAGGCATGTTGTTCTAGGGACTGCCATAATTATATCTATCAAATAGAGAGAGAAAAAAATGTATTTAATGCATTTTTAAATAGTGTATTGAGATCAATATCCCCTGGGATTGAGCTGGGTTCCCAGAGAACAGGGGCAGCAGCACATTTTCCTCGCCTTTCCCATGTGTGTGGATCAGCAATGCTCCCACTGAGAACCAGCCATTTTTGGGGATGAGCAGGGGATTATTTTTCTTGCCCATTCTGGCCCTGGCCTCATTCCCAAGCCTGACAACAGCAGTGCCAATTAGTGACAGACTGGGGACTGGCCAGAGATGGCAACGAAGCACTCACAGGACAGACAGAAATGTTTAAAATCAGCTGATGGATCAAAGGGAAGGCAAGGAGCCGTTTGGGCAGCAGGCAGCAGTTCCACGTTCTCTCTGCCTCTGGAAGTCTCTCCTTGCAGAGGGATGGTGGTGATGGACAGAGGGACACTGGTGAGGGACAGAGGGACACTGGTGAGGGACAGAGGGACACTGCTGGTGTCTCCTCCTGAGCACAGAGTCACCACAGGTGACCCTGAAGCTGCCAGACACACACCCCATGCTGGTCTCTCCATCTCATTGCCACTCCATCAGAAGTAACATCAAAGACCTGGAAATGAAAGAAATGTGAAATATAGTTTATTCTTGTAATTATACATGAGAAGTTGTAACTGCATCTGTGCACTTCTCAGTAAAGCAGCTGTTCTGCCCTTAGAAGGATATTTATAGACTATTGAAGGTAAACAATCCTGGCTTATTTCGTATTGCAACTACATTTGCACTGAGTTTAGCTGCAATTTGATCAAACAAGCTGCTGACATGTCAGCTTTACTGATACAAGATAGTTTTTCCATGCTATTTCTGCTAAATAATCTCTGCCTAGTTTTCAGATGAACTGTTTTGATATTAGCAAGTTCTTTTGAGTTTCAGTTGAGGAGTGAATTAGTATAACATGCAAACCCATCCTCAATCTCTGAGTCATCAATTTACAGCCTCCCTCATACAGTTTGAGGTGACTATTTGATTTTGGGGGTTTTTTTCCCCCTCTCTCAGTATTTATTCTCTGCCAATTTTCAATGCTCTGTAAATGGCTCAACATCAGAATTTTGACGTGTGTGATGAATTTCAGTGTTTAAAGCTCATAGGGCATTTGTAGAAGTTTAGTCAGTAGCTGATGAGTTATCCCAGTCTTTCATTGGTGTTTTGCTGCTGTTCTCCCAAGTGTGTGGTTAACTATGCTGGCATTTAGCTGGTAGACCAACCTGTATCCCAGTTATTGTATTATAAAGTAATGTTTAGGTGCACTTTAACATTAATTTTAATGCTTCTTCTCCAGTGTGAACTGAGAGCAATATTTCTGAAGCAGTTTTTTTTTTACCTGACGAAAACCTATGGCAACTGGAAATTTCTCTTGGATTTAACATACACAATGGCTGAAGAAGTATAAACTTCAGACGAGGCAGTGTGTGAGTGAAGAAATGAGTAAAACTGCTCAGGAGCTGCTGTTGCTGTCCAGGCTGTATATCAGGGAAATGTTCTTCCCCCAGAGGGTGCTGGCACTGCCCAGGCTCCCCAGGCAATGGGCACAGCCTGAGGCTGCCAGAGCTGCAGCAGTGTTTGGACAGCACTGCCAGGGATGTACAGAGTGGGATTTGGGGTGTCTGTGCAGGGACAGGAGTTGGACTGGATGATCACTGGGGGTTCCTTCCAGTCAGGATATTCTGTGCTTCTGTGACTCTGTGACTCTATGATTCTGTGATTCTATGACTCTGTGATTCTGTGACTGTGATTCTGTGACTGTGATTCTGTGACTCTGTGCTTCTGTGACTCTGTGGTTCTGTGCCTCTGATGCTGTTCTGGGTGGGATGTGCTGAGCTGTGGCTGCAGCCCTGCCTGGGGATCCTGCTGATGCTGGCACTGCCCAGAGCACCCTCTCTCCGGTGAGGCAGCTGCAGTATCCATGGCAAAGGCATTTTAGAAAAACCTGGGGACAAAGCAGCTGAACAGATTTAACTTCTCCCCCTCTACAATGTGCAGGTGCCTGTTCTATTTAGGGCCCTGATCCAGTATCACTGCAGTCAATTATAACCTCTTTGCTGGTTTCCTCAGCAGTGAATCGAGCGCTGAAATCGTATGAAACGTTCATTGTTGTGTGCTCAGCCTCGTTTCTGAGGAGGTGGAGTCGCTCCATGATTCTACATATGAGTGTTAAATGCCTCTTGTGTCTCCACTGGTGTCAGCCTTTGCGCCTTGCCATGTGTTTTACATCCACTAACAAAAGCAGGATGGAAATGGCTCTATATTGAGCTTGTTTGTGCTGATGTTCATCATGCCTTTTGGGAGGGGCTTTCATGGCTTTCTGGAGTTAGGGATTTAAAGGAAAACCAAACTGGTGGTGTGAAAAACATTCCCTTCCCTTGGTTCGCCGTAAGCAGAGTAGTTAGTCTGCATCTGTTTCTGCTTCCTCTTTCCTTAAAAAAAAAAAAAATCAGTAATTTCAATTTGCCAGCAGCACTTCTGTAGCCCTGAAAGTGTGATATTAAGCAACTTATTTTTATTAGGTCAAGCCTAATGTGACCCAGCTTGCTGCTAAGGAAAGCCACTAGCAATAATTCAGAGATGTCACTGCAAAGCTCAGTTTTTTTTAAAAAACTTTGTTTTCCTTCAATTAGTTTAAAAATAAAAGCACATACATATGTAATATAATACATAAAAACTTAAATCTGGGTGTACGTGTTAACATGCATTTTATACACAAACTTACATATATTTATTTTAAATTAATATTTTTTTTTAATTTATATATATGTATGCAAATGCAATCTTTATATGGTTG
The DNA here is from genome assembly GCF_008360975.1 of Lichenostomus cassidix. Taxonomy (NCBI): domain Eukaryota; kingdom Metazoa; phylum Chordata; class Aves; order Passeriformes; family Meliphagidae; genus Lichenostomus; species Lichenostomus cassidix. The sequence goes on from NC_139499.1 coordinate 1,680,431, forward strand.
GACACTGGAACATGCAGTGCCAGGAGCCTATTATAATAGTTTTTTGTGGTTTAAATTTGCATCTCAAAACAAACTATACAGCATGGAGCCTCACAGGTGTCTGAGTCCAGGTGAACTCGGTGCAAATGCCTGTTTGAAGAGGAGTCACCAGTGAGGAGCTTCACAAGTGACACTTCTACCTGAAGAATGTAGATTGCTCTCCTGGACAGGTGTGTTTTAAGCACCATTTACAAGCTTTAAGATACAATCAAATGACATAAAATCTCTTTCTCCTGGTAGAAAGGCTGCCTCTCAGATAATCTGTATTAGAGAGTTTTGGAATTTAATTAAAAGCTGGTCAAAACTTGGGCAAAGATTTCAGGATTTTGCTCTTCATTGGAATGTACACAGCAAAAGCACACATTCAAAAATTACATTGCTCTGGGAATTCACAGCTACAAGGTGACTTGTCAGGGATGATGGATTCCTTAAAATCCCTCCTATTCTTTCATCAGCAAAATAGCTGCTAAGTTTTTAAGGTATTCATCTGCTCTGTGCCTGGCACTGCTGTGCTAATAGGTGCAAAGGTTTAACTGTTTTCCACTCTTTAAGCATCTCTGTCTTATCTTCAGAGCTAACTCTCTGTGTCTGAAGTCCTGGAAAGCAGGTGATTGATCAAGGAATTTAGGAAACAGCTCCCTTGATAAAGCCAGGGAGGATATTTCCTAAGAGGGGCAGTGGGAGTGAGGAAAGCATGAAACTTATTTAACAAGCAGGGCTTGAGTTGGGTAATCTGCATAATACATCCAGTGGCATTAAGTCTGTCATCTCGGCGTTGCACCCCTGGTTTGGGTTCTGCAGAGCTGTCTTTCACTGTCGGTTCTAATAAAGAGCCTTGGTCAGCTCCAATTCCCTGGGAGCACAGAGTTATGTTTTGTGAACTACATGTGCCTGAGGCCTCTCATGCATGATTTAAACTGCTTTGTAAATGTCAATAGGTGGAAAAGCATTAGATCCCTTGTAGATTTCTCCAAATCCTCAAAGATGTGTACACCATGTATAAACCATGCTACAGTTTCAAGGCCACTGCAATCTCTACACTCGCCTAACTGGGGGTTTAAGGTATTGCCAGGAGCAAAATATCGGTGTATACATGATTTTGATCCAGCTGGCCAATGAGACCCTTTATTAAGAAAACCTTTGCTCCCATGGAAAGTCCCTTGTGATATTAAGTGGGCGCATGGCATAAATGTTGAATGTCCTTCAAACTTTGTTGCTTTATGCTGTCTTTAAAAAAAAAAAAACAACAAAATGCATCTCTGCTTTGTGGAGTCTGCCTCTAAATGGAGGACACAGGGAGCTCACATTTCCCTGCACCTTGGGGCAGAGGTGGAAACAGGACTTTGTAGGTTATGAAAGAAGTCAGCTTTTAATTAGGAGTGCACTGTCTGTTGGCAGAAGCCACTGACTATCTGAAATAAATAAGAATCTGTTGCTAATGAGAAACAGTGGGGTCTCAGATGGCTCTGGGGACTGGCAATGTAGGTCAGGGCTTTGCACTGTCACCATCTGACCCCCACTAGGGACCAGCCCCATGTCCAGCATGGCCACAGCAGAGCTCAGGACAGGCCTGGCAGAGACTGAGCTTTGGCAGGACTCTCAGGGCAGGACTGGCTGCCCACCCCAGGTAGAGATCCTGCAGCTGGGCTCAACACGTGCTGGGGACAGGGGAGGACACTGCCAGGGTTGGTGACACGAGGAGGGGGCAGCTGCCAGGGCTGTCACTCAGGACCATCTCGTCAGTGCTAAATTAGCTGAGAAAAAAGCACTGATAAAAGAATCCAGCTCTTAGTGAAATCCATCACTGTGGCCAAGGGTGAGCATGACACTTGGCTACCAGTAAATCGCTATTTTGAAACTTATGGGCTGGAAAGATGTTGATTTGTTCTTCAGTTTAGGGAATAAATATCATCTCCGTCCTGCTTTCAAATTCATGGGGAAAAGATCCATGCCCAGCTTGAAATGACAGAGGCCCCACCTCTGGCTCAGAAGTCCTTGAGCTGCAGGAAGTGTGGAGACAGGGATGAGTGTGTGCTGTCAGGGGTGTGCTGCTGGTGTCTCTGCAGGACACAGGGAATTGTGCTGCTTGGCCTTCTCATCCTTCTCATGTCACTGATTTGCCTTACTCATCGGAGCTACTGTTTAAGTAGAGAGCCACATCTATGTACCTTGAGTTATCCTGGGTGGGCTTTTCCCTTTTTCTTAGCAATGTAAAAATACATTCTTTGTGTCCAGTTCTTTACTGCTCAATGATTCATCCTTTATTTTCAATATAAAAAGTTAATCTGTGTAGCTGAAACCATTCACTGCTGTAGAATGGCAGTGTGCCTTTCGCTGGAGGGGAACACAACAACTCAAGCAACCCTCAGCTTGGGCAGTCAGGTGTGGTAAAGGCTTGAGCAGATGTTGGGGGGCAGAGCAAGACTCCAGCTGGCACTGACCAGGTGAAGCAAGGGATCAACCATGGCCTTGCTTCTCTTTGCTGCTTGTCCATGGTGAAAAAGCTGCCTCTCATCACCAGAAGCTGAGTAGGCTGAGAGGGCAGCAGATGTCCCTTCCCAACTGCAAACTGCAACAAAAAAACTGCAATCATCTCCTGGATGTTACTGCAAAATGGATCCAGGACTCCTCATGTAACTGAGACCTTTCTGGACCCTGTTTAGCCTGCAGAAGCCTCTGGGATTACCTGACAGTCCTGCAATGGTGTGGAATCTCCCATGTTATTCTCCCCATCCTCATTTCCTATTGCCTTGGCTTATGATCCCCCTCTCCATTCCTCTCAACCCATCTCTGGGTTGTGTTTCCAAAGCCATTCACAATTTGTCAGCTATACTGTTTTTATGGGCAGGAGCTTCTCAGAGTGCTGAATGGCTCCTCAGAGAGCTGATCCATTCTGTCATACAAGTCTTTTGTAGCCCCTTTGCCATGCAGTAACCAAGCTTTGCCAACACCATGGCCTCTGGAAGCCACAGCTCCAACCATCCCTGCCCTTCAGGTCCTTCCAAAACTCATCCATTCTGGCTGAAAACGTGGTTTTCATGTAGGATAGGTTTCAAATGGAGAGGCTCTCACTTTATCACAGTACCTGTTTGAGTGCTGGGATTCCCCAGGGAGCTGCTGGTTTTCCACCTGCTTTCTGCACAGAGGTGGTTGTGGTCTCAGGTGACTTTTTGCTGTGGTGCTTTCAGCATCTCAGGGAATGAGAACTTAATGTCTTATTTCCTTGTGCAAACACAGCCAGTGCTGCTGCCAGGACAGTGACTCTGCTGCCCACAGAGCTCCCCATGTCCATCCCTTTCATCATCAGGCAGCACTTCTGATCTCACATGAACTGTGTTCCACTGCTTTCAGGGACTAAACATTGCATTTGCTGCTCAATATTGGTTATCCTTCAGTGGCTCATGGAGACAAGTAAAACTGCTATTTATAGATTTACTTTCTGTCTCTCTAGTTCAGTGCAGCGAGTCCTGACACACTGTCCCAGTAATCTGATCAGCCATGCTGCTTTTAAATGCAGGGCTGGGCCTTGGCCTCTGTCGGGAGGTGACAGCTGTCAGATACAGATAGTAGGCTACAGATCCTGGCTGCTAAAACCCACTCATTCATTCCTGTTACAGATCATTGCCCACAGCTTGAAACCATGCTTTACAGTCCGCCGATTAGCTGGCAAGAGATCTACATACTGTATTAGCAAGGTCAGCCAGGGAGATAAAGGCTAAAACCTCAGCCCAGCTGAACTATTTTTAAGCTGATAGCCACATGCAATGGCTGCTGGTTTGTTTTCTTCCCTGCCCCGTTATATCACACCAGGAAAATTAGGGGGGAAAAAACACTAAAAGAGACATAGTCTTGTAGGTTGTCTGTCTTTGTCGTTCACCCAGCGGTGCTGGGACAAGATCTGTTGGAGACGTCACACACTCAGCTGCCTGCTTGTGCTCAGAGACCTCATGGAATTCTACATTCCTTCTTGTTTCTTAAAGCAGGGCAGTTGGTTTTTCTGCAGGACACCACAGTGAAGTTCAGTTTGAAGCTACCAGTGCTCAGCTCATTGGAAGATCTTAGTGAGTTATTCAAGGCTGTGCATGAGTTCACTTGGACTCCCAGAGAGAGAAATGGTTTGTCTCATCTCTGTGTTATTTCCAAATGTACCTGCTTTCAAGGCAGGAAGAGTGTTTGGGTTTAAAGATGGATATTTTGCTTTGGGTCATTTCTAAATCAGGGGACCTCAGATGCAGATACAAGAATTTGGAAAGAAAGCAAATTTTTTATCTTCTAAGGAAAGGGAAAAAGAAGGAGCTACTGAATGACATGAACACTGTGTCACCTTCCTGTGTTTTTTACCAAATAGAAGACTCAGAGAATCCCAGAATGATTTGGGTTGGAAGGGACCTAACAGACCATCTCATTTGCCTTTATTCATAGTGCATCTATTGGGGAAAAAAAGGTAAGTTTGGATTCAAAGACGATGTGGACAAAGTATTGGCTATTAATCCCATGGCATATGGTTAAGTGGACTTTGCTCCTGCCCTGCTAGCCATCAGCAGTGATTCCAATGGAAATCCCTGTGGCAGGATGAGCCTGGGTGGGTGAAACTGAACATACAGGTGATGCCCGAGGTATTCCCATCACTGAGCCCTCAGACCAGGGAGGTTCTGTGAGACAAACTTCAAGCATGTGAATCCTGTTTATTCCGCGTCAAAGCAATGCAAATGCTTACGAAACTTCTTGAATTGATACTTAGAGGTTTTGCAAAGCCTTTGAAATGCTGAATCTGCAAAAAATGATGCACACACAGCATATGGAGGTGTGTGGATGATGCACAATACAGGGCACATACTCCTAACAGCAGCTACTGCTCCCCATCAGGGTAGTGTTACTCTTCTCACCTCCTTCTGTGATGCCACATCTCTGAGGTTTTATTGAGCTGTCACGAAAACAGTTTAGGAAGAAATTCCTCCCTCTGAGGGTGCCCAGAGAAGCTGTGGCTGCCCCTGCAAGTGTCCAAGGCTAGGCTGGACAGGGCTTGGAGCATCTGGGATAGTGGAAGGTGTCCCTGCAATGGCAGGGGGTGGGACAA